>NW_019186497.1:498351-565851 GCF_002260705.1 Seriola dumerili
TAAGCCAATAAATGTACTACGGTAAAAGGAGCCCTCCGCAATAGCAGTGACCCTCACAAATCCATTTCCACAACCTCTATACTCATTGATTTGAGTGGAAATGAGAAACTGTGTATGTGTTGTGTGGTATGTGTTGTCTGTCTGTGTGACAATGGTATTCTCTTCTCATCTGCTACTTTTTGCAATCTGTGGATTTTCTCACTAAAAGCCGTTTTAGATTTGCAACCATGAATAGGCTAATTCGGATTAGAATGTGTTGGGCTAGACTGATCTGATGAGTTGGGCAGTGTGCAGCGGATGCAATTGAGGCAGTTACGGAGTGTTGCTGCATATGCTGTGTGAGTTGGAGAAGAGAAGTTCAATGGAGGGGGCAGCTAGTGGAGTGCACAAAGTGTCATCTAGGTATTACATAAGTGAGAAGTAGACATATTGAATGACTCGCGTTTGGCGAGTCGTGTTTTTGCATTATTTACATTTGCATGGCACACAGGGAACTGCTTCACTGCCCTGCCACACGGACCAGTGCCCTGGGCTTTAACCAAACATCGCATACGGTGTTGTCACTGATTTGCCACTGAAATGTCAAAGTCAAGGCTGCTCATTTGAATTATCAAGCTCAAACGATGGCTGAACTAACAAACAGAGTGAGACTAAGGGACTGCTTACCCCATGTGGACTGGCCACTGAGGACAAGGTATGTACAATATCCCACGTTTCTTGTTAGTAATGTCTTGCTTTCATGTATATGTATGTGTGCTCTGTGTATATGTGGGGCGCTTTGCTTGCCTCTATAGTTTGCACTTTTGTCTTCTTAGTGCTAGTTGTGTGTGTGTGTGTGTGTGTGTGTGTGTGTGTGTGTGTGTGTGTGTGCTGTGTGTGTGGTGTGGTTTGGTGTGTGTGTGTTGTGTGTGTGTGTGTGTGTGTGTGTGTGTGTGTGTTGTGTGTGTGTGGTGTGCTGGTGTGTGGTGTGTGCGTGTGGTCTGTGCAGGACTTCACCAGACTGAAGGAGAATCGAAGTCAGGTCTGTGTGGGAGGGAGAGAGTGGAGAATAATGGAGACAGTGAATGGAAGCCATTACAGTGAAGGACGGACACACACACACACACACACACACACACACACACACACACACACACACACACACACACACACACACACACACAATACATAAGAAGACAAAAGTGCAAATATAGAGGCAAGCAAAGCCCCACATATACACAGAGCACACATACATATACATGGAAAGCAAACATACTAACAAGGGAAACTGGTTGATATTGTACATTACCTTGTTCCCTGTGGCCAGTCCACATGGGGTAACAAGATCCCTTAGTCTCACTCTGTTTTTGTTATTCAGCCATCTTTAGCAGTATTCAAATGAGCAGCCTTGACTTTGACATTTCAGTGGCAAATCATGTACACACGTATGCATGTTTGTTAAAGCCCAGGGCACTGTCCGTGTGGCAGGGCAGTGAAGCATTCCCTGTGTGCCATGCAAATGTAAATAATGGCAAAAACACACTCGCAAACGAGGTCATTCAAATGTCTACTTCTCACTTATGAATACTTAATGACACTTTGTGCTCACTAGCTGCCCCCTCCATTGAACTTTCCCTTCAACTCACACATGCGCACCGTCCGTACGGCCCCCAATTGCATCCCTGCACACTGCCCAACTCATCAATCAGTCTTAGCCCAACACATTCAATTCCAATTAGCCTTTCATTTGCAAACTAAAACGGCTTTTAGTGAGAAATCCACAGATTGCAAAAGTAGCAGATGAGAAGAGAATACCATTTTTGTCACACAGACAGACACACATACACACACACATACACAGTTTCTCATTTCCACTCAATCAATGAGGTAGAGGTGTGGAAATGGATTGTGAGGGTCACTGCTATTGCGGAGGGCTCCTTTTACCGTGGTCATTATTGGCTATGTAGACGCCGCCACGCTACGCTAATACTAGTTAAACCCTGGTGCCTGGGAGTTGGAGGCTACTGAGAAACGGCAAATGTTTTCATTTAATACTGCTAATGCCCCTGTGAGCAATTTGGAGCCCTTGAACTTCTTTGCAGTGTATGTATGTGTGTGCAATCTGTGGGCTTGGGTTAGTTTCCCAGAGTGCAAAGCTACTTAACGGATAATCTCACTGTATAGTCACAGAGATTGATACACTTTTACTTATTCTACTGCAAGCACACAGTGAATCCAGTCTGCACTACCTTAACTCTGCCTGGAGCTGTGAAAGTACATGATAATTTACCCACAGCTCTGTTTTAATTCTCTCTGTGTGATTTTTAGCTATGTAGTGTATCAACTGTGTTTCTTATGAAAGGTGTATGAAGCTTTATTACGGTAAAGCTTTATACATTTTAATTTGTTTACAGTGGGCCTAAAAGCTGTTGAACACGGAGCCATGAGAGAGCTATCTTCTTCAGGCCTCAGTGCTTCCTTCCCTGTGGTATCCAAGTTTCCATTATTAAGCAGGAGGAAATAGAAAGAACTTTTCCACGCCGCTGCGGCTAATTGCTCTGATTCAGGGGGAATCTGTTTATGGGCGCAACTTTGATCAGAGTACGGATGCTTTAATAACCTTTAATTTTATTTGCTCACCCCCATCATCCCCAGTCTGATTAAAAAACTTTTTCCCTTCTCTAATATAAATAAGAAGTTGGCTTTTTTCCCCCACTCCTTCATGCCATTTTGGGAAAATATGGTGGTAATGGTGAATGGCAGGGTAGTTTCACTGGGACTGGCCAACTGCACGCCGCCTGCATACAGATGAGCCAATGGAACCTTTGTCTGCTTTGTGATTGGCTGGTAGTTCTAACTTGGGCGGAACTTGTTAGCACAAACACATGTGACGTCACCCAGCAGCTGGCCATTAAGCAACCAATTGTCTGATTCAATACCGTATTCTGCTGATGAGAGATGAAGACTGATATGAGGCAAACTGAAATCTAGATGGTAAAGAAGAATAATGTTTGTGTTTAATGTACATATACAGAGTGGACCAAAAAAAAAAAAAAAAGGTTGAGACCACTTTCCCATTCAAGTGAACTGGAAAGCATATACAGTATATATATATATATATATATAAATATGTATATGTGTGGATATGTATGTGTGCATAAATATATAGTGCGTAGCAGGTAAGAAGGGAGACGCATGCCGTCTTATCGTTTTGTCCTGCACACAAAGGGGGAAACAAAACCGACCCCCCGCATCTTTCCAAAAAGGCAACAACACAGCATGGAAGCTACAGGGAAATCCCTAACAAGCTCGAAATGCAATGAGACTCGACGCCTATCCCCACTGACTTGTTAGGGCCCTGATTTCCCAGCACTAATGGGAGTATTTAAGTCATTTTCTATTGTCTCTCATTCAGCCTGGCATTACCCCAGTGGGTTTAACAGCTATTTAAGGATGGAGCTTAATGCCAAATGAATGCCAGGATCATAACATTGAGTGACTGGCTGGTGCCATGGAGGGCTCTGACTGAAAAGGGCAAAGCTGCCTATTGCATCAATTTCATGTCAAATCAGTCATGAAATACAGATACACTGACACTGAGACAACAAACTCAGGCTCTAGGTCTTCTTAGCACTTTACTCACAGCGACAGCCCAGTTGGTCTCATTATAGAAACATACATGTTTTCTTCTTGCACAAATCGAGGTTTTCAGGCAGTGTACAAAAGAACACTAATATTTCTTTGATAACCTGCTAAAATGTATAACAGAGGCACAACTGGTGTTGACTCTGAGAGTTTTCTCTCTCTACAGCTCTCTGTCTTTGTTCCCACTGTCTCAGACACATGCTGTTGAGCCGCGCTGAGCTGACATGAGCCGAGTCGAGCCTAGCGCTGAACACACTCTCACACTCACTCCACTTTCACACGGGCTCACATTGCACTGCTGTTTTCTTTAATTAACCCTGAGAGAAAACAGCTGACGGGGTCAACACTTTGCTCCCGCGTGGCCACCAAACATATGCACCTTTAGCTATATTTTAAAATGGACTCAAAGACACTGCAGGAGAGAAGAAACAAGGGACAGAAAAAGTGGGAAAAGACTGGGGGAGACAATGGAAACAACAAGACCCTTATATTAATGACATTTGCCAGCACATTTTCCAATTTGTGTAAAAATCCTGTGGTTTCTGGTGAAGATAACAGGTTGAAGCAGGAAATGCCCCCCCTTTCCTCCCTCTTCCCTCCTCCCTCCACAGGCCTTCTCAAACACCTTGCACCCCAGGACCAGACACCCCAGCCTCTGGTTCTCACATCCTAATGAACGCTAAGGGAGAAGAGACGCAGAAGCGCGCACACACTTGGCACAAAACGGCCCAAATTGACTGGGCTTAAAAACCTCTGAGCTTTTCAAAGGCAAAGGGAGGAATTTTACCCATTTTCCCAAATCCAGCACTCAGGTCTTGTCAGACAACATGTGGGGAGCAATGAGGCCCTAAGACTATTTGTGAGCAGTTTCAGAGGGTTGTAGCATTTCACAAGGGCTTTTAACATAAGGCAAGGTGAGTTATGTGATTTGAAATGTCTCTTACTCACAGCTGCTGGAAGAAACTGGAAGTTATCCAAGTTGTTTTATATATGCAGAAGGTTGTGTGGGTTTTAAGGATCTACTGTGTGTACACCAAGATGTCATGTGCATTGTATGTAGCATCATATTTTCCCAATGTGTTGTGTGACAAGAGTTTGTTGCTTAACATTAAACTGTGTACTCACAAGCCATTTGATTTTTCCACCTCTTTCAGCTGGTCTCTGACTGTCTTGTAGTTGGTCTGAATCAGACACAGACGTTCACGGCGTTTATCATGAGCCTTCCTCAGCTCTTCATTCTCCTCCATCTGTAAGACACAGTGACAAAATTTGTTTTTTTGTTTTTTCAAAAGTTGTACATGTCAAGTGAAACACAACTTAATTGAATAGGGGAGTCAGCTTCATGTGCACTGGCTCAGCGGTGTGGCAGTGAAGCTGAGAAACGTCCCTCACCGTCTAAATATTTAAACTGGTCTACAGCTGGAACACCTTTGTCTGACAGAAACCAGCAGGTTAAGATTCTTTTCTCTCTTTTCCTCTCTCCCTGACAAGTGCTTCCACTCTCACTGGGCAACTGAGACATCATTAAAGGACGACATTAACACGACGAGTCAATGGGGCCTCAGAACACCAGGCGGGCATACATGCACACGCACACACACGCACACACCACATACACACTCTTTAACCAGAAAAGAAACTCACTCACTGGAGTTACCAACTGATGACCAGCACATGTTGTGTTGGTGGGGGCTGTAGCAGTGGGATTGTTGCTGACACTGTTGTTGACAGCTATTAAAACACAGCAAGATTGGGCTCCTGCTTTAAAGACGGAGTAAGAGAAGACAACATATAGATTTTTCTTGTCAGGGGCACCCCTCCTCCCCATCACACTGACCTTAACAGCGAGGGCGATGGAGAAAACACTTTCAACAGGCAGGACAAACAGAGGTGGAAAGAGAG
Organism: Seriola dumerili; assembly: GCF_002260705.1. Taxonomy (NCBI): domain Eukaryota; kingdom Metazoa; phylum Chordata; class Actinopteri; order Carangiformes; family Carangidae; genus Seriola; species Seriola dumerili. The sequence goes on from NW_019186497.1 coordinate 503,878, forward strand.
CAAAAGAAAAAGAGAGAGAGGCAGCTGATGAAAACAGAGGAAGGAGAAAGAGCGAGAACAGAGAAATTAGAAAGAGAAGAAAGAGAAAGAGCGAAGCAAAAGGGGAAGTGAAAAGGAGAGCGCAGGACAGGTTTCTGCTTGAGTGGCCAGGGCTAGGGAGAGTTGTCGAGTGCTTTCTGAAGGGAAGAAGCTTGTTTACTGCTGATATGACACGGCTGCCCTGCAGAGAGGGAAATGCGAGCCCTCAGCCCTGTTATTATTAACAAGGACAAAGAGAACAGAGGCAGCACACAAACATGCACCAGACACACAACGGGTGTACGCACACACATGATACACATTCACACTGCCAATGTGACAAGTATGGATTTTCCCTAGTGCGGATTATTCACAGAGGACATCTGCAAGACATCCTCAGCCGCTTCAAGCAGCCCCCGACCTCTCAAAAACAAGGCTCTAATGAAAGGGGCCAGACCGGGGCAGTGTTAACTGGTGGAACTAGGAGCTGGGGGAGGACACAGAAGAGTTGAGGCTGACTGATGGAGGGGCTGGATACAGCAAGTGGCAGGGCATTAGCCACATCATGGCTTCCCAGGCTCCTTATAGAGCTTCCCCTGGGCAGCTCAGCTTTGGTCATCAGGCCACAGACCCTTGCCCACAGATCAATACACCCTCTTACTCAGCCAGCATACACATCTGTGGACGTTCTCAAGCTGAAAAATAATTACACAGCAACAGCTACTGTTTACTTGAAAGTGTGCGGAAGGAGGAAAAAAAAAAAAGAAGAGGCCATTATTATGAGAATTGTTTGTTTGTCTGCTGCTGTTAGCTGCTAAGGTCAACGTGTCAGTGGTACAGGCCGGCGTACCCACTTTGAAAGGCATTCTGTTGGAAAGAACTGGATTGGATCAACTTAAGAACGACGGACTGGACAGAATGCAATACGGTACCATAAGAGGCTGGAGGTGAGGTCTCAACTGCAGCTGATAGAGGGCATGTTGTTCAATGCCAGATCAAAGCAAAGGACATAACCACTAAATCACAATCTGAACAAATGCCCTCACTAATTTGGTCACAGATGTGAGTTGGCAATCACGTTTTTTTCTCTGCATACCTATTCTAAATGCCCCTCAACCGGCAGACACGTAAATGGCACTATTAACTAAGACATTCATGCGTGTCGTCTGAATCTACATTGAGCATTACTGTCTGACTAGGTGTCTGCCAGTGATGTAATTCAGACACTTCAGATCTGACAAGAAAATGATGCCTAATGTGTTCCTGGGATTGTGCTCAAAGGAAGATGACCTCTGCATAATCACTCCCTCAATGGTCAGCCTAGAAGAAGGAAAGGATAAAGAGAGGTAACAAGCTTTAGGGTAGTCCAAATAAGAAAAGACGATGCCAGTGAAAAACAGTGAAAAATATACTCTGCTGACATAAAATAAAAGACAGAAAGTCAAATTTGGAGACCTTAAAAGAAACATAGGGGAGAGGTGAAAATTAAGTGTATTTAGCTTACAGTGAATTTGAGAGAGAGAGAGAGAGAGAGAGTGAAAAAGACATGGGACTTAAGAATAGTGGGAGAAAGACGTCATAGCGCATGTGAAGGTTAAAAGACCAATAAAGCTGATTCGTTTAAGGGAAAAAACCCTGCTGCATCCATTTTCACCAAAGCAGCTCCTCTCCTGCTGCTTCACTGCCTACGCACACTCTGTTTGTGTGTGCACATATGTGTACGTGTGTGTATGTGTGTGCGAGTGAGTGAAAAGCACTGTAAAATAAGGTAATGGAGGAGGCAGTGGCAGCAGTAGTGCAATTGAACCCTTTGGAGACTGTGACTGTTACAGTGCTGCAGACATTCCTGCAACCCAGCAGCTGATAGCAGCAATCATACGTGAGATAGGAGCCGCAGCAACAAGCAGCTCCATTAGGCATGTCTAGTGCTCCAGGTTATCAGCTGGACACCACTAAGCCATTCAACTAACAATACCTTTAAGTATTTCAAAATCAGTCAACAGCCACTGGTGAGTGTGGAAAAACTGAGACACAAGATCAAGACAGAAAAGGCAAGGAAGGTGATGTGGACTGCAGGAAATACAAGACAAACATTAAAGAAGAGCGGGGCATAAACAGTTTCACGTCGATGAGAGAAAAGGACGGGATGTTATGTGAATACATCTATTTTAGAAAGTAGTTACCTTCAATTGCAGCAGCTCCTCAAGGTCTTGCATCCTCTGTTGTGCTCTTCTTCTCCTCCCACTATCCAACTCCACACTGCTGGCTGGGGACAGAGACCTGGACCGCTGCACAGGTGCACCCTGGGACAGGTAAGCAAAGAAGTACTGGGGTGAGAACTTGAGCACACTTCACTTACATAGACAGGCACAAACCCATGTAACAATTAACATCTGTAGAAACACTGAGTGAATGCCAATAATGGAATTATCCATGTTCATTTCATTTCCCCCTCACCTTGAAGTAAACATGCACATTGTCTTCTTCAGTACACACATATGCACATTCAAATAAACATGCTGCCAGAGGAATAAAGCAAGCTGGAGCAGCAGTCCGCAGAAGCCAAAGGGAGGAGGCACACTTTTGTGTGTGTGTATGTGTGTGTTTGGAAGCGGGAGTTGCAAGCTGAGAGCGGCAAAGGTTTCTCCCTGCGACTGGCTAATGAGTATGTTCATTTCCATTTACATTGTTTCTTTGACAATAATGATGTCCCATTAGGGGAGACTAAAGGGGCTATAGATTCCAGAATGTGCTGGGCTTCATTACAAGAGGTGGGCAGGGAGGCCGCTCTAATTGCTCTACCAGGGGCCTCCAGGTTACACTTGATAGGACAACTGGAAGAGCCGCCGATTAGGGGGGGGAGTGCAGTTTGCTAGCCAGCCTCTTCTGTTGAAATAAATAAAGAAGTACAGAATTGCTGGGGCTGCGCTGTAGAAAAGCAGTGGGAACAATATGCTAGTGGAATATGAATATGAGAGGATAGGAGGCCCCCTGCGGTGCTAGGCAGGGCTGACCAGATGGCAGGCTAAAATATGCAATGTGACTAAACACACAACAGTCCTTGGGCAGGAGTGGATGAGGAGTACAGGAGGAGGAAGCGGGGGTGGTGGTGGTGGAGTGACTAATTTTATCATAGTGGTGGATCAATATGCCCCCTCCCTCAAAAGTGTTCTGATAGCTGTTACTAGCTGTATTGTCTGTTAAAGTTATAAAACTTAAGATTTCTGCACTGGTTGATTTGGTGACACCTGTGGTTGCTGGAGGTAAAGGGAAGTGTGTTTTAATAAAACAGGTACCAGTGTTCCATTGCAACAGAGGAAGAGAAAGTCATATATTTGTTTGTAGTGCAGCCAAACAAACTGTGGACTGCAGTGTGTGAGGTGAACTTTAAAACTAACAGTGAAAACCTATAAGGAGGTAGTTTCCAATATTGCACATTTAATAACAATTGCACAAAAATTTTATGTTTTAAAAATATTACTAAAATAGTAATAGCATCAGTAGATAGTGACAACATTCTCATTTCATCACTACTACATGCATATTTGTGAAATTGTTTGCTTGTGACAAAAATGTGTTGTATGTAAGTGTGTTTGGGAATGTGCTCTGGGGCTACAGTTGACTCCAGTGACCTGGTGTGCCCACTTCTGCTATCACGCCTGCATGGGTGCCAACCATGTGTTCTAACTCAGCCTTAATGACTCTATGTAACTAATTAGCAGATTGATCTGCATATTCCTGATGAGTGGCAGGCCAACTGGCTTAGCCTGTATGTACATGGGGGAAACACAGGGGCCAAAAGGGGAATCCAAATCAACTAAAATGCCTAGGATTAAAAGTAAAGATGACCAACTATGAAGTATGACTTATCGAGGATTCATTCTAAATAGGTTTTCAGGTAGAAATACATTTTTGGGGAGAATTTATTCATTTATGAGCTGAATATTCTATCAGCACGGTAACTCTGTATGTGAAAGCCAGAGTGGAGAAACTGCAGTGTGTTTTGTCTGAAGCGGTACAGAAGAAGATGACACACTGACACTGACAAATGACTGAGATTTGCTGCAGATGTTCTCTCTGGTCCAGTCGCACGCCTGTCTGCCGCAGGTCCAGAAGACACATGAATGCCTTCTGTTTGTGTGGGAAGCTCTATGTTGTTGCGACATTGTTGTTAATGTTCCACAAGACAGGCTTGAAAGATGAAAGCAGAGAACACAAGGCAAAGAAAGATGTGCCCACCATCTACCTCGGCTCGGCAGCTGGTTGGCGGCCATGACCTGACCTGTGCATCGCACCCTGTAATGGCTCTGTAAACATGAGAGTGCAATGCAGATGGAGGGGCGGAGGGCATACAGTGAGAGGGGAATGAGGAGAGAGGCCGGTATCTAAACGGAGTCTCTATGCAAGCAAGAGTAAAACTCTTATTTACTGAGGGGTCAGTGTCACTGGCTGTGGAGCAAAGAAGAAACATTTCATCGACTGCCTCCCTCCTCTTTCCCCGCCCCTGCACCCTCTCTCTCTCTCCATCTCCCAGAGAGAGGGGTCACTGTCATCAATGGGCTTCTTTATGATTGCAGCAGCATGTCATGTGTGTGTCTGGAGCTCTCAAAGCTGAACTTGTTCACGTTCCCGAGCGAATATGAATGTTGTACACATGCACACAAGCACAGGACAAGATGCATAGATACTGTAGATAGACAAACACACATTGACATGCAAACAATGCAAACACATGGGTGCGCACATAATCACAAAGCAAATCTATACCAAATGTATCACACATACAAAATAAAATATATAAAAAGCAGCACAAAAGACCAAGAGACACTGGTAACCAGCTGACTAATATAAGAGCCAGTAACCTGAGAACTGAATGTAGTGGGTAAACAACATGGTGTGGAGTAGTTCCTTCAAGTAAGCAAGCTCAAAAACAAGAAGAGGATACTGTGTAAACTTTTTGAATCAAACCTATGCTTATAGTGAACCACTGAAATAAACCAGTAATTTGTGAGACAATTATTTAGCAAAACTCTAAATGGTTTTGAATCAAATTAATATTAATAAACTTAAGTTTTCTTAATCAATTATAAGCTATTCATGCTTTCAAATCAGTTTTCCTAGTTTAAAAAAAACTTTCTTCACTCAAATTCAGAAAAAACAAACTTCTATTTCTTTTGGAGACAAAAACAAAGCACCTGTCTTTTACAAAATGGCAAGCATCAGTTTGACACCCACTGTATGTAGCAAACTGCGAGCCATGTACCACTGTGAACTGCTTGTCGCCTCAGCCAATAATCACATTTCACTTTAGGCACTTACTGAAAGAGCTGCAAATTGTGTCCTAGGTGGTAGCAGTGGGCTGCACAGAAGGCTCATTTCATCAGTTTTTGACCTTGCAGTTTGGAATTATTGTTTAAATGGTGTGTAATGAAGCATATCAGGTTTATGGCTTATTTGGAGCATCATCATATTTGGATATTAAGCAGCCAACAGCGACAACTGTTCAAAATGTTCTCATGTTTTTAACAACAGCAACTTGATTTATGAAGTTCATATGATGTTTACAACAATTTAACAGCTCTTTTGACTCAGTGAAGGAGAGGATGATTCAAGTACTGGCTGAAGAGATGAACATGCCACTGTGCCACGTGGCTGGGGGCTGCAGGAGTGAAGAATGTTGGTTCACTCCCAGCAGCCTGACATGACAGCTTTGTAGTCACCACTCAGGAAATACAAGAAAGTGTTCATAAACAAACTGAACTGTGAAAATTAAATCTGAAATTATACCTTAAACTTTCATTCAATTGAGTTATAAACTCATTCAATTTTAAACTATTACTTTGTCAATCCTTTTCTATTTTTCATTTGAAATCGTGTCATACAATTTCTATTACTGAGTAAGTTTGCCGAGTTTGAGTAATGTTTGCCGAGCCGCTGCTATATGATAATGTTGCAGCATTAGAATTGAATTTGTAAATGTTTGTTTGCAATAGTGGGGTTAGGGGCAAAGAGGACTATAGCATCACATCAAGTGAAGTTCAGGCATGTACATGTGTGACAGGGACAATCTTATTTATGGACTTTTTGTGTCATCTGTGAAATAATGTGCCATGCCCTGCCCATGTGGTGAGAAGGAGTAGGACTAGGTGTCCTATCAATACAGATTTTTGCTATCAGCACTCATTTTATACTCATGAAAGGTATGTAAATGTGCTGAAAAGGTTCAAAATGCTGAATTCTAACTGTAGGTCTAGTTTGATAGGCAGGTTTAGTGTCTTCTTGAAAAGGACAATCCATCTGAATGATGTTAAACACTGATTTATACTTTAAAAAATCCTATTATGATTCATGTTTTTATTCAGTGTAATAAGATATCAAAAATGTATTGTGTGAAAAATGCATTACAGTCCCACTGATTCACAATATCAGCACAAGGATCAAAATTGGCATATTTCTAAATAATTAACTGTAGCTGCACGACAGACAGATTGTGTACGTGTGTGTGTCCTAGGGCAAACACAGCAGAGCCTCCAGAAAAGGGAAGCACATCAAATGATATCAATACTATTTATTTATTTTGTACAAAATAATTACATTACATGTATAAACTACCAAACCAGAAGCCCTTCCATTGAGGCTATAATGAGGACAGCGGTATAAATCAAACAATGTGTCTTCAGGCCAGCTTTACAGTGAGTGAGGCCATCTAGAAACATGTCCTGCCAAACTTATGAGTGGAATACTGAGAAGATCAAAAGCTTCTTTCTTGTTCATAATGTACTGCTGAAGCGGTAAATTAGCCAGTGCCTGAGCCCAAGGCATGCGTGAAACCAGCAGCACACGCCGGCCTGGTCACAGTAGGAGGGGCATCTGTGTGTGTGTTGTGGAGTTCAGGACAAAGGTTGGCAGAGGCAGGGTCTGATAAATCACATGATTCTCAGACCATTTCCTTCATATCCCCCCTCTATGGCTTTGATGTGATCTGAGCAAAGTGGTAACGGATAATTGTGGGCATGTTAGCCCTATGCGCTGTCTTTGATATAATTGGCAGTAGTGTGTGCTAATCTACCTGCTGTCTTCTGATGGAACTGGTGGATCTACGTTGAAGGGTCTTGTCCTCTGGCCTGGGGTCTGAGCCTCGGGTCGAGGCCTGGTCACAGTCTGGGCTAGACCTCTGAACTGCGGCATCAGCCTGCTCTGACACCACCGCCTGTAAGGAGAGAAAAACAAATGGATGTCAAAAGATGTCAAAAGAACACAAGAAAGGTAGAGCAGGACAGGTTTATAGGTGGGGAGAACACAAGATAAGTTATAAGACAAACTGTGAATCCAAAATTACAGTAAAGCCGGGCTCAGACTAGTTTTACAGTCGATTTTGAAATTGGTTTCCTCACACGCGTAAGAAAAAACTTCACAGATGTTCTTCTCCCTAATCTCAGATATGCACACACTACAAGATATGAAAATAATGGCACATCACACTCTACTATTGTTAACATTATTCTTCTAGAGGGAGCAACGGGGAGCAATGCACCACCTCACGTGATCTCCTCGCACATGATCTCCATGTGGTGCAACAACTTCTTGTAACATTAGCAAATCTGCAGTGAGTAAAAACAAAGAGCAGAAGGCTAAACGAGTCTAGACGAGAAAATGTTTGGGGAGACGCAGTTGACACGGGTTGTCTATTCTTCAGCGAGAACTGGAGATGAGATTTTTTTAGTTTTAGTATATGTAACAGTAGTATGCTTGCTAACATTAGCCTCGAGGGCTAGAATGTTTATCGTTTCTTGGCAACACCGTCACCGTCAATGGTTATCATCCTGATTTAAACTCCTAAATATCTATTAAATATTTATACATATAAATATTTGGACGATGTTTGATATCATCGGAGCGGCCCTGCCTGCGAGCAGTTCCGGAGGTTTAAGACTGGATCTGTAAACCCCTCACACTACCAGATAATCTGGGCTGGACATCGGTACCGACCAAGGCCCAGGACCTCTGATGTGATCGTTGGGAGGGGTGAACCAGGGTTAAATCAACTCAAAACTCCTGTAGTCTGAGCCCGGTGTAAGAGGACTGGCTAAAGCACGTGCCAGAAAACTAGCTGCATTGTCTAAGACATGCTATAAACTTGCATGTGTCAACATGAGTGTTTGTGTGTATGGCAGAACAGTAATTTGAAACATAATGCAATGTTGCCAGCTCAGGTGCAACACAACAAAAAAGGAACGTACAGTATTAATGTATGCTGAAGTCAATAAACAGATGTGTCATGTGGAAGTGGGACAGGTATCTACCACCTCCAGCATTGTGGCGTGTGTGCTATTATATCCCGTCTATTTATCAGTGTCTTTTAGCCAGGGTCTTGCAACATCTGCACACCTCAGCACACAGCAGGGTCTACCAAAACAAACTGAGGGGGACAAGGATAAAGGAGAGGGAACCACCCACAGAGGAGGAGGTTGTGTTGCACGCACACACCCACACATGTGCATTCCTATAAAGATACCAATCTTTATAATGTCCATGTCACTTAAATGTCACCACTGCTGTTATAAACAGTTCATATGGCCCTTTATGATTGCATGTTTGTGAAGAACGGCTAGCTTTAAGGAACTGGATACATTCAGTTTCATAGAAACATGTCAAAGGACATGTATATACATTTTATGTAAGCTTAGTTGAAGGCTGGGTCCTTTTATCTTGATGTCAAAACTCACCCCTCTTGACTGCATATTCACACCCATCTTTTCTTAAATCCTCAATATACAGGTGTGAAACACTTCATCCTCACCTGCTGCTATCAACACAACACATCAAACTGAAGCCTTTTGACAAAAAGAGGCCTTCACAACTGTGCTGTACTGGGAGCCCAGGTAGTGAAGAAAACCGCACAGGATGTCATCACCTTTTTTCCAACAAGTCCTGATTGCATTATCAGAAACCTGGCATCTGGGCGTGACCTTGTTAACTGCCAGGGTAATCAACTTTAACCAAAGGGGAGGAGAGGGGATGATAAATTATTAGTGAGGAAGATTTTGTTCATGTTTTATTAAATTGGCCTGTCAAACGGGGTTGGTCAAATTATCTGGGGCCTCGTTTATTGGAGGCCGGCCATATTGGCGCATCTGTTACAATTATTTATAATTTCCAGGCAGTCAGGAGGACGGACTGGGTTTTTCGGCATCAGCCACATAAAGCAATTTAGAAATTAACTGATGTGGGAGTGTCGGAGTTTTTTCCTCTCAAAATCTCTCTCATCCATCCTGATTTTCATCCAGCAAAAAGTTTAACAAAAAATAAACAAAAACCAAAAAAAAAACAAGGAAACTGTGAGACTGTAAAGCAACAAAGATGTAAAAAGGGAAAATGTAAACATATTACAAGGAGCTTAGTGAACGCAACGGATGAGGAGAGTGCATGAGATTGAAAGAGAGGAAGAGAGCATGCAGGTGCAGTGAAAAAAAGAGCGGGGGGGGGCGGGGGGGGGGGGGGGGGGGCTGAGGGAGAGAAGGAGAAAAAAAAAAGAAAAGCCGGTCTTGGTAATTACTGAACACGATTAGGTTCTTGGGGGAACTTGTCTGGCACTCGCGGCCCTCGCTGGTGAGGATGCGGCAGGCAGGACCATATGGAGCGAGGCTTGTGATTGTGCTCCCTGAAGCTCGTGACCCGTCTGCTGCCGAGCCCTTGAGCTGAATGTGAAATGAGACTTGCCAGGCCTAATGTTCTACACATGCACCATTTATGCCACAAAACAAATCTGATCACTGTTAATTATGGAGCAGCTATAATCAGGAGGGGCCCCTGAAACACACACACAGGCACACACACACACACACACACACACGGATACATGAAACACACACACAGGCACACACACACACACGGATACATGAAACACACACACAGGCACACACACACACACACACACACACACACACGGCTACATGCAACACAAACACATTTACACACATCTGTGGAGGGACAGGATTTGGGAAAGTGATTGGATAGGCCTGAGAAGTGAGGTCTACAATGTGCACCCCCCCCCACCAGGCCAAGTGCACTTTGCATTCGAGATGGTGATTCTTCAAAGTATATGTGAGTGCAAATATGTAGAAGGACAGTACACAGTGAGTAGGATGTAGGGTACATGTATGTGTGTGTGTGTGTGTGTGTGTGTGTGTGTACACTACCCTGAGTCCTCCCACACAGTCTGTTTGACCCGGGTGTGTGTGCTTGAACGAGTGAGTGCATGTATCTGCAGCGGCACATGGCTGTGCTTCATTAATGAGGCGAGCTGTGCTACGCAGAGGTTCTCATCTAATGAGAGCAGTTGAGCTGGTAAAACACACCACTGGAGTCCATGTCATTAGTATATTTCTGGCCCTGGACATGGCCCACCTCCAAACACACGCTCATATTCAAACTAAACAATATTTACTAATCATACTCTCAGCATACACAAGATGTGTGGTTGACAAAAATAGCATTCCACATCATAAATAAATCATATTTATCTGACTTTTTTTTTTTTTTTTTTTAAATCAGAAGTCTTTTGTAATTTTAAGCATTATTTGAATTTATAAACTAGATTTCAGTTTTTCTAAGTTTTCAGATAAGGACGCTTACTGATTTATCTGAAGGGAAGTGGTGTATGTAAATACAAGCAGCAGGTTGCAATAAATTTTTAACATGCTCTTAGAGAGGTCCCGAAAGCTGAGCTAAAGAAGTGGCATTCCAGATGGGGAACAAATGAAGAGAGCAGTCAGAGTCAAAACAAGACCGATGTGAAGATAACTCAAATATATCTGACTTATACAAGCTTTTCATCACAGTCTCCTGAAGATCAGCAGAGAGGACTAAAAGTGCCCTGATGCAAAGTCAAGGTAAATATCATGTACAGGCAGAAATCCATGTTTATTCTTTCTTGGGTATCTTCCTCTATCCTTATACTGTTCTAAGGTCCACTGAAAGGTCATAGATACAAAAAAGTGTTGTATAAAATACACAAGAGAACCCTATGGCTGACTTGTTCTGTTTGCATAGCTCTTGGTTGAAAAAATAATTTCCATGTTTCTTTGTAGCATTATGGTTTCGTCGTTTTCAGTTGATGGTCGCTATTAATGATGATGATGATCAAAAGAAACGCCTCACCTAAGCGAAACGTGACCTGGCAAAACGGTGGGTGTATTTATGCGCACATGTGTGTGTAACTAGCACTTTAATTATACATCTAAAAGTGTTTATATTGGTTAACATAAATAACAAGCCAGAAGCAGATGTTAAAAACCATCTCAACCAGCCAGGGGAGATGCATCATGTGGGCTTCTATCAATTTATAAAAAAAAAGGAAAAAAAGCATGGTCCTCCTGGGAAATGTTGCTTCTATGCTTAAGGTTATAATCATATGATGGACTTTTATATTTTTTCAGCATTTTGTGTATCATGTGCTAAAATTGCATAAAAATGTAAATGTTACACTGCTTTGAAAGTAAGGTAATGATGTAGGTGCACAATTCTTTAAGGAGCACCATAGTGAGTGGGGTGGCTGGGCCATAGTAAGAGGTCATGGTGAGAGAATAAGTGTATTTAATGAAAGTAGGCCATCTTCTAATGAGAGGGAAAGCACAGATTTAACTGTTATACTGTGGTTCTATTCAGGAAGTGACAGTAAGCCAGAATGAAAAATACCCAGAACGTGAACCTGAAGCAGCTAAATGGAATTTAGCTATCATTAAAAGTTCATTATTTACACCTGTGCTTTTCCTACTGTGACACGTCAAAATGTCTACTGTGAAAAAGGCTGCATTAAAAAGTTTTCAAACATTTCAAAAGACACTGGGGCTTCTTTCTCTGAAATTTAGAAGAAACTTTTCTGGAGTGAATGAACATGCTTAATTTTCTATTTCTAACGCTGATGAGAGTATAACCAGTGCTTTGAACGACTGCCCACACAATTAACAACTTACCACTCATTTACTGTGGTGAAGGTTCCAGAAAGCCCGAGGTCTGCTATGGATTCTAATGTTGGTCTTTAATCACAGCACAGCTCTGACAGTAGCCAAACACTAGACTACAATAAATACAATGATGCAGTTTGGGAAATAGTCATAAATGATTAAATGTTCACTGTAGCTAGTTTTTTGTCCACTAATGAGGGATCTTCCTTGCCTCTAGATTGTGATGGTGACCACCCAACCTGGCAGCCCAAACCTCCCCAACCTGGCAGTTTGTTCAGACTGCATCACATGGTGGGTGGGGGTCACCCAGGTGCCTGATGATTGGCTAGGCCCTACAGCTAGCAGATGAGGGCATGAGGCCATTTCTAGCCTGACATTATGGAGAGAGCTCAACATTTTCAGTTCACAAGTACACAATACTGAACACACCTGAAAATAAAGTGCAAGTAGAGTTGAAACAATTAGTCCATTTGTTGACTGAGTTAATCATTTAACTTTTTTATGAAGCAAAAACAAGTCTTCTACAATAAGAGAATTTGTGCTTTTTTTTTTTTTTTTTAATTCCTTGAAAATTACTGAATATTTTTTTCACTGCAGCAAACTATGATGGGCATTTTAAAAATTTTCCTGGAATTTTACACTCATAAAAACAATCGAGAGATGAATCAATAATAAAAATTAGGTAAGACCGAGGTGCAAGGATAATGTTTTGCTATGTGGAACTGTAAAATTACTGTTTGGGAAAAAAAAAATAGAAAAGAAAAGCAATATCAATTTCTTAATCTAATGTTGACCCTGTGAGGTTAATCGATATAGAAGGCTAACAAGCTATAGCATTATTCATATTAGATGACAGCACCAGACATTGTTCATGTACGTTTAAGCCTTTATAAAGTCGTGTTAAGCTTCCTGTAAAGAGTTAACTTGGCATAAGACAGGAGAGAACAGACAGTCAATCCTGGTGCACAGCATGGAAGTATAACACACAATGGGTGTTATTCCTCTCACCAACCCTCCACCTTCACCCCCCCCCAAAACCACTGCGGGAGGGGTGTTCAAAGCCGTCGCTCTGGTCCATATTCAAATGAGCACTGCGTCTCCCCCCTGTGCTCCCGTAGCGATCAGCACTTTGATCACCTCCAATGGTAACTTCCACCAAAACATTTAAAATTAAAATCAAATCTGCCTTAACAACCTGAGCATTAGAATTTAACAGGTGTTCGGGAGGAAGTTGTTACAGAATTTGCGATTATGCGCTCGGATACACACACCTTTAGTCAAACACGCACCCATGCAGACACACACGTACACACATACACACAACCTGTCAGTGAAATTACAGAGTGGGAAACAGAAAGCCCTCCTGACTGAGCGCTATACCTTGGGATACTCGATCTGTTCACTTTGATGTTAAAGAAAGTTAAAAGTTAAAGAAACAAATCAGCGAGACAGCAGCTACATGTGTTCAGTAAACAAAAGTTAATATTAATTCTTAGCACATGTATATACATAATATTTTTTGTAATTACATCTCAAGCCTGAAAGTGTGTGATGCTTTTTTTTTTTTTTTAATTCTGACCCGGGCTGGGGAAGAGAGAGAAGGTAGAGTTGATAAAACAAACACACATATGTATACACACATATACACACATACATACACTTTATACATGCATGCATGCATGCCCACACTACACACACAGCACTAACTGCATCTTCCCTAAATGTAGTATTAATTACTGGGGGAACACTGCAGTACTGTATTTAATTACCGACTAAATGATCCATTTATATTTCACCGCTGGTTAAATTAACAGGGTTAAGTGAGACAGGGCGATTGTAACTCACTTAACATTTGAGCTGATATCTTTTAGCTTCCACAGTCTGGGGACAGCACTGTCAGAAAATATCAACCAATCAAATTAAACAATTACAGTCTGTGGAGGCACAGAAATTACTCAACTGCTGCAAAAATATGATCTTCAGCTACAGAGTTGTTTTATCTGCAATAGGAATGAAAGTCATACTGCAGAACAGACAGAGACTCATTATAACGACAAATGCAGCTCCCTACAATGTTGGTGGAATGAGGCTGTGTGGCTCAAGAGTACAAGATACAGATACCTGTTACTATTCTCAACCAAGTCTTTGACACTGTGTGGTCCAAGAAACATCTATCACCATGTCATTAGGAGTTATTAAAGGACGCTTAAATTGTGGCTGCACCATTAAATTTATAGTACACCTTCGATCCCCTTGGGGTGACAGTTCAAAGGTAGTGAGCTAAAGCCAAACCCTCGCTGACTGACAGATGTAGAACTGTAACTCCAAGATCATCTTCAAGAACAGTATCAGGCTCCAATTAAATCACCTCTCTTCACCTCTTATCTGTCTTTTCTGCTATGTGACCGGAGTGTATTAAAAGGACTTCCAGATACTTGGGTGGGAGGAGAAAAAGAAGATAGATAAAGTAAGTAAGTCAGAGAGTGCATGTGCGCCCAGGACTGAGAAAGAGGGAAGATCAGATAGCTGACATGAAAGACACTGCCGCTAAGAGAGATGGATAGATCAAGGGTGAACTAGAGTGATATCAAGAGTGTGATTCTCAGTTAAAGACCACCACCACAGGCCTTGCTGGGGCTTATCAGTTACTGCTGTGCCTACTAATCCACCTACACATTGCCGTTTCTCTACCTTAGGACAATTAGACACTGGCTCTGGACAGGTGATTGACAGAAGCATCATAATATAATGTATTTATTATGTAAGAAAAGGCATCGATATAATATATAGGGAATAATAAGCATATATTTTTGTTGTCCATACCCACACAAGTGCATACCAAAGTTCAACAACTTCTGCAGCAGAGTAGCTATCATAGAAAACCACTTCTTAGCCTGGGGTTGTGATGCACTTAATAAACTCCAAAAAGGAGAGGGTCTGTGTGGAGGAGATGGTGAAGAATGAGAGGGGTGCTTACCTTAAAGTTGGTTTGCCTGTTGGGTGACGGGTAAATTGTTGTCTGCTGAGCCTGTAGCTGCTGCTGCTGTTGCTGCAGTTGTATTTGCTCCTGCTGCTGTTGTTGTTGTAGCTGGGTCTGGAGTTGCAGGATGTGTTGGTCTTTCTGAGCCAGCTGGCTACTGAGCTCCTGGTGACTCTGACGGAGGTTGGCCTCACTGGACATGAGGGCCTGGTAGCATTGACTCAGCTCCTTGTACAGCTATCAACAAGCACAAATAGATGAAGAGCACGAGGGGAGGTGAAGAGGTAAGGGAATGGGTCAGGTTAACCAAGGATGGGATGTCAAATAGAGGAAGATAACACAAAATCACTCATGGGATTGGGCAACATGGAAACTGACAAGTGTTTCCATGAGGATGTTTTTTTAAATTTCCACAGCAATAGGAAAAACATATGCTAAGATCATCTAAGTAAGGACGAAAAGGAAAAATGAAAGGAAAAAAGACAACAAAAAGAAGATAATATGAAGTGAGACAAAAATGTTCCTTAATATTCATGTTTTAAGACTAATAATTTCCCCAAAACTCTCCCTATGCCCCTCCCTGCGCAGGGCTGTGTATGGCACAGTGGTACAGCCATCAGACAGAGGGGTGGTATGTTGAGAACCCATTCACAGTAACAGGATACTGTGAGAAAAGTCCTTCTTTTCTGGCACTAGTAAAATAATTGTAGGTTACAGCTAGCTTGGAAATAAATCACCACAGCGGGTGAGGCCTGAGCAGAGTGCAACAAAGTGGTTATAATAATGATGAGTTTGAGGTTTGGCGTGTGTGTGTGCATGTGAGAGAGTACCCTCTGATAGGAGGTGGTGTCAGCAGTATGTGCCTCTTCTTGGTTCCTCAGGACTCTCTGTGTGTCTAGGTTGAGTCCTTCCAGTTGCTTGATCAGATGACTCTGCTCTGCTGCATGCTCTGTGCTCTGTCTGTATAGAATCTGCACTTCTGTGAACTCACGACTACACACACACACACACACACACACACACACACACACACACACACACACACACACACACACACACACACACACACACACACACACACACACACGCGCGTGCAAGGTGTTATTCAAATTCATACTGCATGTGTGCTACAGCAATAACTCCATTCTTTTCTCCATAAATACAATGAAATTATGTTTGAGTTTTTTTTTTATTTTATTCAAGGTAAGAAATGTATAAAACTGAAAAATACTGTATTGCAATGACTCAAGGACAATGATTTGTTAACTCTTATCAATAATGTCTTAAATTTCCCTCAACTTAACAACATTAAAGTTCATTTCTGAAATTTGTTTTGTGTCCCATGGAATTATCACAAAGTGCTCTCTAACATGAGGACATCTTTAATCACCTAGCTAAAACCTTAAGAATGGTCTCTAGCCCTGGTGTGACTGACATGTCAAAGTGCCTCTGGCATTAAAACAGAAAAGTAGTTAAAAAAGGTTGAGATTACCACTAAGGCTCCTACGGTTCTCACAGTTTTTATCATATCGACTAAAGCTTAGCCAAAGCCTGCCCTGTTTCCCTTTTCTCCCTCTTTTAAAGCACATCCACTATGCAGGGCTTATCAAGTGGCTTTACGTGAGCCAGAGTGGAAGAAATCTGTGACACCCCCAAGCCTCATGGTGTAGAGAAATATACTAGCTGCTGCACACAGTAACCTATGTGAAGTGATGTATACACATATGTCTACACAGGACACATCGATACTTCCTTCAGCTCATTAGATTAACAAAAAAAAATCGCTTATAAAGATGTGGTTGTTACAAGAAAACAAACAGTAGTGGGCAATATTTCAGTTGGTAGGCCTCACCGAAGTTGAACGAGTTGCCCCTCTTTTGCCGCCACCTCCCCCTCTTTGGAAGAGAGCTGGCCTGCCAGACTGCTACTGTAACTCTGCAAGCGAGACAACTCCTGCCAGGCATTGTGTAGCTCCTCCTCCAGGTCCTGGTAAAGTAGAGTGCCTTCAAGTTTAAAGCACTTTCAAAATACATAATATGATATCTATTAGGCTTTTCACAATATATTCCACCTGAAAACACTGAAGAGCAGTTGTGCTGATGATCACAGAAGAGGATCAAAACATCTGAATCTCATGTATTTTTGCACTTCTGACCACTACAGTCACTTTGATATAATATCAATCAATATTTATTATTGGAATTTTTATTTTTATTTTTTGCAAGTAAAGACATTTCTTCACTGTGCGTTTGTGCTGAGTTTACAGACCAGTGTGGTTGACTTTACCTACTGTGCACTGGAATTAGAGATGTTTCATTTGGAAATGTGATAAAGCGTATATGTTGGACACCGCACAACACGTTGCTAAGCAAAAGCATCTTTTCAAGCTCCAAGTCTGTTTTCTTTCAATTTACATACATAACTTGATTGATTGTGTACTGGGCTGTTAGCATTGTCACAACACTTCTAAGTGCATAGCAGCACTGTGCCTGAACAGACAAGATGTACACACCAACGTAAGACTGCAGCTGCTGCTATTGTGCTGCTCTCAATATGTAGCAGGTGTAGACAAGGTGTTAGTGACAGCTTTTCTTTAATAAGAAGAAACAATCAGTGCAGCGCAGATGGCATGGCATCAAACACTCAAAGGTCTCCAGGCCTCGATAGTTTAAACATAATTAAAAACCGTGTTTCACAGGGCCAGAATTAACCATATGAAAAATGAATTAGCAATAAGTAATGACAAGAAAGGAAATGAAAAAATTCTATAACACAAAGAGTGCATAAAACAGAAATTAGGTTTGTTTGGGTGGACAAAATAACAAAAACACATTACAGTAGACTAAGGTTAGCTATTCATTAAAGATAAGGTTGTGTGTGTGTGTGTGTGTGTCTGTGTGTGTGTGTGTGTGTGTGTGTGTGTGTGTGTGTGTGTGCGTATGTAACTATATAATAGGCATACCTTATCTATGCATGCACTGGATTAAATGATAAATTCCTTGACAAATCTTTGCTATGTCAAACAAATTGGCATGATGTATCCACCGCACACCCCACATTCTCCATCTCCATCTTTCAAATCAATGTATGATACTAAAAATGAGGAACAGGTGGAGTGTCTTAGGCTGTGATGGATGTGCATAGACTAGTTGCCGGGCTTCATCCCGTCCAAGTGTAATTACTCTGCAGCCCTGACTTATACAAGACTTTCTGTCTGACTCGATTTGACTAGAGTAGCAATATGTTTCATAATGATTAGTCTATGAGGATGGGCAGAATGTGAGCTTTTCTCATGTCCACAGAGATAGAAAGTATTGATAATAAATAATGATGACTGGAACAATGGACAGAAAATCACCTACTTGCATATGGGTAGAATGAATGACAGAAAACACACAACAACCTACAAATTCTTGCACCCACACATGCAAATGACATGAAAATTTATAGGTGTGGAGTCTTCAGTTGTGGTCATCAGGTGAGTGGAAGGAAGTTTGGTCTCCCCGTGTTAAATCATAATTTTTCCTTCCTTTGAATATAGTCTCTGCATATTTAAATTGTGCGCTTTGTTACAGAGATCTTTCTACATTCACATGCTGAGGAGGAAAGGATGTGAGGGATCAGAGTTCAAGGTGTATACAAGATAGAGGACAGGTACAACTTTGTGTGTGGGTGTGTGTTTCTGAATGGACTTGTCACCGTGTTCATACCTTGACTCTGGCCTGGGCAGCATCCCTCTGGTCTCGTTGGCTATTGGCCTGCCTCTCATTCTCCTCCAGGTCAGCTCGCAGGGCGGCGCAGCGGGAAGTTAATCCCTCTTTCTCCTCCTCTAGAGCCTGCACCACCTGCCGCTCCTCCTCCCCTTTCCTCCTACACTCCGTCTTCATTTCCTGGATGAGAGAGGTGTGTGTATGAGGAGGAGAGTGGGAGGTCATGAGGGCCAAATAAACAACAGTGACGAAAGGAGAGAAACAGAAAAAGTAGCGATTCAAACTGAGAAAATGAGAAAAGAAAGACTGAGTGATGCAAAAAGAGAAGCAACCCATGGGGCTGAGGCTGAAATGAATATGTAAACAGTGGACCGGCTTTTCTGCGGGAGCCCCCTGCATGGGCTGCTGATTGGCCAAGGTCACCTGTGCTGTATGACTGGGCCCACACGGCCAGATGTTGGCTGGTGTGGGCCGAGCCGTGCTGCAAGAGCTGGGCTCATGCAGGTACAGGGGCCAGTCTGTCAGCTTTAATGACAGGCTCCTAATGAGAATGGTGCTTGCTGCAAGACCCATTAGACTCAACCTAGGTCTCCTTTGATGCTGTCCCCTACGATTTCTCGCCATGAGACCTCACCAAGACTGTGTAAGGATCATTCCTTTATCAATTAATCATAGCCGGGTCCCATCTAAGCATAATTAGGGAGAAGCCACACCATCACATGCACACTTTTCACTTTCCCCCACAGAAGCAGTCATTAAGTATTTATCTGCAAGTTAACAACCTGCTTTCCTTTCTCTCCCTCTTATTCTCTCTCACACACACTTTCCAGCTGTTAAGTATTCTCTGTTGTCAGTAGCAAGAAGAAAGCTAAAAACAAGAAAGGGTGAGACAGAGTGAGGTTGAAAAGCGAGAGGAAAAGACACAAAGACATAGAGATTGTGTTCAAGAGGGCTGACCAATCGTCCTCCTCCTCTAAATGATTCAAACGCCTGTGGCTATAGCCACGGGGGACTTGTCGTGTTCAGTGCCACACAGAGAAGACACTTTTTGACTCTGAGGCCCAGACTGCCGCTGAAAATTTGTTCCACCAACCTCGAGTTCCTGATTCTTATTGACCAGTTGTTCACGCAGAGCTGTCAGCTCCTTCTTCATTAAGGCACTCTCCTCGTCCACTGTCGTCCTCCTCTGCACCAAGTTGTTAATCTCCTGCTGCTGTCCTGTCACTTTCTGTGGCAGACGGTGAGAAAAAAAGAAGACAGAGGGCAACACAGTTAATGAGAAAGAGGGACAGAAAAAGATTACATGCAGGTTACATTATGCCTTTAAGTATTGGAAAACTCAAATCAAAAACAGGGTTTGGATTGGTCCATAAAAATGAACCAAACATTTACCAGGCTTTAAAACCTGATTGCTCAAAACTATATCAGTAAATATTAAATATAAAACATGTTAATTAAAAAAATATATACATATTTTTTGCCCTTAAGGCTGTCGCACAGAAATAATGACGCAAATAATGATTATTTTCATAATAGCTTTAGCATCAGAAAACAATGAAAAATGCCCATCGCAATTTCCTAGTGCCCAAGGTGACATCATTAAATGCCTTGCTTCCTACCTACCTACAATTCAAAACTCAGACATTCAGTTTGAAAAATTGCAAATTCACACATATGAGGACTTTATACTACTACTAAAAATGATTAACTGATTATCAAAACAGTTGCAAATACATTTTTTGTTGTTCCAGTTCTAAACTGAAAGTGACCACACACACTCAACTATTAAGATCTAACTGATACTCAGTTTAATTCTATAATGAATCACAAAACATCATAAAACTCCATGATGATTAATTTAATGACAGAAGACATAAGAAAGGGTGCGATAATTTTAATGACCACCCATTTTTGATGCTGGTATATGTTCACTTCATGTTTTTGGCAGCCTTTGTGGCCTTAGTAGGAGGAGGCTGGCCTCTTAACACTGCATCAGCTGGGGTTTGGCATTGGCTGGTAATCCACAGCCTTCTGTGGGTACACCCTTCTCTCAAATAACACTGTGCTCTGGGATGCAATTAATTGCCATGTTGAGGGAAATCACTCAGATATATCCAGATAGTGGATTTAGCGTTCCTCGCTACTCCTAGCTCGCCCGTGCTAAGAACAGAGGGGCTTTAATAGAGATTTATACTGGAGAGCAGACAATAAATTCAAACGTTGATAATGAGGTAGGCAAGAACAATTTGAACCCCAGTAGTGCTCAATTGATAGAAGCGGAAAAAAAAGGGGGTTCCGCCAAGTTAAGAGGTCTAGGACAGAAAGATTAGCATTTGAAAATTCCCAGTGCAGTTCAAAAATGAAAGCTAATTATGTTACAAAAATGGAAAGGAGTAGCGAGGGAAAGTATATAGAAAACGAGGTGGAATAAAAAAAGAGGAGCAGGAAGAAAAAAAAACTTCATCAAAGTTGGAGAGCTGACACATTAAGAGGAGTATGAGATCCTGTGTGGACTCAGCAGACCATCACATCTCCAAAAAAAAAAAAAAAGGAAAAACCAATTAATCACTATTTGGGTATGTATGGCTCAAGACTATGGATGAGATGATGACTATAAGAGGGCTGGATGACACAGCACAGAGCCAAGTGCTATTAATGAGCTTTTCAAAGTTTCATTCCCAACAGCTTAAAGAGGAGAATGAGATTATTTTCAAAGCAAAAGAGCACAAATATGAAACTGTTTTCTA
This sequence comes from Seriola dumerili, assembly GCF_002260705.1. Lineage (NCBI taxonomy): Eukaryota > Metazoa > Chordata > Actinopteri > Carangiformes > Carangidae > Seriola > Seriola dumerili. The sequence continues at coordinate 525,299 of NW_019186497.1, forward strand.
TGAAAGCAAATTTGAAACGCATCAGGTAAATTGATTTAACATAGTATAAAGAGGTTTACATTTAAAACATTTTTTTATAAAGATCAAGAGCGATAAATGAATCATTTAATTACAGCAGCTCCTCAAGCAGATAATCAAAGGGATGGTTTTACTCTACTTAGTCACCCTGCTTGCATTGTTAGTACACTATAGCCTTTAGCTGGAGGCTGGTAAACGTTCATCTTTATTAGTATCACAAAAGGTTGGTTTGTAAGTCTAAGACACATTGGCACAATCTTTAAAGTTGGTACTAAAAGATTAAAAATGTGCGGTTGCCTCTGCTGATCTGCCAGTCACCGCTTTTAAGGCACTGGTGACAACTACATTAAATACATTACCAGGGTATATCACTTTTAACTTATCTTTTACATTTATCGTACTTTTGCGTATTTAAGATGTTCTTATGTATATGATTTATTATTATTATGTTGAATGTTGCACTATTAGCTCAACAAGGCAAATTCCTAGCAATGTTTATTGTAATGACAATAAAGTTAACTCAACTCAACTCAGCTATTAAAGATCAATTAAGTCTTCACAATAGCCTTATTGAAATGAAGCAGCCTTCACTCAAATCAAATCCCATTCAGCATATGAATGAACTATTTTTGAACAATAACATTCATGGTGAAACCAAGGTCTGATATTAATGTAAAAAAGATAAGTGTTTCAGTATTTCATTTCCCTAGTGGCATATACAGTGTAGCAAATGTCAAAAAAGTCTTTGTATGCTACAGGAAGCTGGGTTTTTTGCATAGACACAAAATAATAAAGCCATCATTTTACTTCATCTTATAATCTTGTCTTATACAAAATGTCTGTTCCACAGTAAGTTTATGATACATTTCTCTTATATTGTAGAGCAGCCAATCCTCCCTGACTTCATTGCAGTGCCAGCACAGTCCTATCCAGAGGTCATACAAATGAAGGCTGGGAGATTTGCTTTCAAGTTGGCTGTCGTGGCCACTAATGCATCCGTCAGACTTAAGAACTGATTGAAGCAGAATGTTCATAACACACCCACAACAAGAGGACCATACCCATCAAGAGGATTATGCCATATTACTTAGGAGTCCCTGCACTTATGAGATGTTTCATTCACATCTGTTGGAAACCTGTGAGAAAATACTGCACTAGGTTGGCTGACTGTACCATTTTACTGCCCTCAAACTAGCACTGAAATAAAGTTTGATATAATCACATATCTTGTGCTTCTATGAGCTACTACTATGACTACTGTATCGACTGGTTCAGTGGTAAAATGGCTGAGGAAGGCACTGTAAAAAAAAAAAAAAGACACTGGCAAGTTGATGACTCCATTACAGCCAGTCTCATTAGGAACGAACACGATTCTGGATGAGAGACGCTAATGAAGGGGACTGACAGATGCTTCAGTGAAGGGATGATGATTTGGAGTAAATTACATTAGTGATGTCATTATCGTTAGCCATCATACCATCAAGAAATATTACTCAAGGGGAGATGCAAAAGAAAGCAGGTAAGAGGGAGAAAGAGCTTGAGGTGTTCAATTAAAAACACACACAGATTCTGTTGGTTATGAATTTTTTTATGATTTATTTACATTTAGCTTTTATAGTTTCACTTGATATTTAAGCAAGCTACTAAACATGTGTTTGTAATGACAACAGGTGAGAGAGGACCCTGTAACCCCCCCACCACCACCACCACCATTATTATGTCACCGAGATCTAACGGGCATTTCTTCAACACAAAAAGTTACAACCTGCTGGACCAAACTGTACTGTACCTGTTCCAGCTCCTGTATTGTGTAGTCTTTGGACTGAAGGATCTCCAACACTTTCCTGTCCTTAATTTCAGCTTTGTGCTTCTCACTAGAAGTAAGAGAAAAGGAAAACAAATAACCATGGTGATCTACAATTGAGTGACTTGAGGGTGTGGAGTTAGAACAATTGGGGAATGCAAAGTACATCCTCACAGATACCAACAGATACCCCACCTTTAAAAAAGAGCCCATATCTCCTTTTATATATATATATATAATTTTTTTTTTTTTAAAAAGGTAATTGTTTTATTGTTGATTTTTTTAAATAACAGTTGATATACAGTATATAGAAAGGACAAATACAAGCAGAAATAGCAATGGTTTGTATATACAATATTTTTAGTGAGTGTTATGTCTGATGTCATTCAAGATCCTTCAATAGTGTCTTACAAAATGTGGATTTCCAACTATAATTTCAACTGCTCTAACTAGCAAATAAAGAAGATCCCTTTACATCCCATTACATATAAGCAATGTTATTTTTACCCTTATCACATTTAGTAATGCTAAACTTTAAGAAAAGTGTTTAGAAAAGGTTCGCTCACTCATTTGTTATTACAGTGCTGCAGCACCAAACTCTGAACTTTTGTCTCATGCCCACTAGTGCCTCTTTTATCATAATGAACTTTTAGGGAGACAAAAACAAGGCATCAATTGGGGACCTGTTTGTTTAAACTGCTTTAGGCCACCAGGGGCTCTCCATTCCCTCCACTCATCACTTGCTCCTTTTACACCTCCTATCTTCGAGGCCTTTTTTCTCGTCTCTTTGCTTCTTCTGATCAGCCCTCTCCCCTGGTAGACACTGAAATAAGTATCCGGTGTCCCTGGAGGAGCTGGAACGTAGGCCGCCCTAGCTACATCTCCTCGTATATTGGGCTGTGTTCACCATGTCCTGAGCAACCAACCAATCACTCTACAAGATCCGCACAGGAAGGGGAGGGGTGGGTGAATGGCAATTCCCAATGGGCACCAGCGCTTGACTGGAGTCGACACAATTACCATGTCAATATTCTCCTGCGCATCAGGTGATACAATACAGATACACTCTCTGGATGCATGTTCCCCCACCAGTCTCAGCAGAGCAACATACTTTGATGGGTTTCCTAAGGGGCTATAAAGGAACTGAAGAGGGTGTGGAGAAGAAATGAGAGGCACAGGTACTGAGGAACTCTCTGCACACTGCTGCACTGTGTTTTACCCCTATTAAGGGTCTAGCAACAACTGACAGACCTCAAAAAGTATGTGATATGCACCCATGACAGAGAAAATATCATTCTAATGCATCCCCAAAAGAAAAAAACTCAGTAAAAACTGAAGTACTGAATGAAGCTTTACACTAATGTCAATGGCATTTGGAACAAGTGGAAAAAACAACTGAATAGGTGTTCACACTGAAGTGATACATGCATCAAAAACAATTTAAAGTCAAATATTTTTTTTCCTAATATGGGAAAATTTATTCAATTTTTCCCACTGTGCAGCTGGGCAGCTTGAACCTCCCTCCATCCTTTCTGAAAGTTCCCATGCCACTGTTTTTCATATAACTTAGCCACCCTGCAAAAGAGGTCATATTCAATCTCACAATTTATCCGATAAAGACAAGTATTTGGCAGGAGTGTTTCAACTGTCCAGTATGGGAGCGGCAGAGGAAGAGTGTTTTCATTAAAAGGGTTTCCATGGTTGAACTGCTAGACCGGGGATAAGAAGGCTTAAATCAGCATCTGCACCAGATTCCGTCGTAACCCCAGTAGAATGGCCAAGGTGCCTTAAACACCCCTTGAACGACTTTCACACATATTTCTCCTCACTTGTAAGATAAAGGAATTTTCAGCTGTTGAGCTTCTCAGGTAGCACTTTTAAAGATGAATCTACTCACCGCTCAACCACCAAACTGACAGCCTGGGTCAAGTCTGGATTTGCCACTTGCAAGCGTTTCCATAGGGACCACACAAACTCCTTGTCTGCCTGTGGAAATAAAGGATTTCGGCAAGTCAACAGCTGTTATTCTTAATTGAGATAAATAGCTTTTGATAAATATGTCTTAAAATGCAGCAAGGCACACAAGAAAAGCCACAGCACATCTAAGCTTTTCTCACTAAAAAACAAAAAATTAAATAGGATGCTCAATGACATTAGCATACGACATAAGGGTTAGTCAATCAATAATTTAAACATCTTGTACAAAATAGTTTTTGATCTGGCCTGCCCCCTCTAATCATGAGCCTCTCTTAACAGGAATCTCCATGGCTGAGATGTGACCTTCGACTCAAGGGGAGCAAGCATTGACACTTGTCATTATGCACTATTTATGACTGGGGAGAGCTGGGATCCAAATCAAAACACAGCAGTCGAGCTTGCATTTTCTTTATTAATCAATTGCTCTCCGGATATGTTTTCCACTACAGCTCCAAAGTAACTAGCCCCAAAGAAACTCAAAGCTGATGACAGAGAGAGTCATCTTCAAGTAGAAAAACCCAGCCAGCCCCTGACACATTTCCAATTCAAATTGTCTCGCTGGTTTTTCAAACATTTTTAAGCTACATTACATTTAATGAGGGACATCTAAAAACTACATTTTCTGACATTAAAAGACAGAATTATACCAAATCGACTTAATATAAAATTATCTGATAAATTATGTTCACATCATCATAAGATAAAAGTCATCCCTCCCACTGGAATCTACTGGTCTCCAATTAGTATATGAATTTTAACCCCCTTTTCAAAAGTGTCTAATCAATTATTTACTAAAATGGCAGAAGCAGACCTTGATAAGACCATGAGTTGAACATATAAAGTGGAAGGACTGTAGATCTCTGTCTCTGTATGCATCTGTATGTAAGTGTGTGTGTGTATACAGAGTGGGAATAGGGTGAATGGGGATAGAGATCTCACCAAATCAACCCTGCAATGCAGCTAACGATGAAATTAAGCAGCATGGTTGACTTGAAATAGGTGGTCTCCCTCTGCCTGGCCTTTGGCTGCCATTAGCCAATCCAGAGACAAGTGTTCAGTCAGGACCCTCATCAAGAGCTCTCGTCTGACGTATGTGTACTTAAAGATGCATTGAATGTGCGTTTGATGATCGCTGAATTATTCATCTTGAATCTAGACACTGAAACACCATGGGCTAAACATACCAAAAAGAAGCACTGGAATTCAGCCACATATTAATAAAATTAGCATGGTCTAGTAGGAACATTTGCTGGCCGACAGATGAGACTCTTTGTAGTTAATGGCTGTCCTGAAGTACATCTTGCCAGAGACTTAAGACATCAATGGTATTCTAATGCCACTACTTAAATGGTACACTGCACAACTAAAGGTCCCTATTAGATAGACAGAATCACTGATGGCCTGCTTTAGACAAGACCACCAAGGATGGTTTCAATGTCAGTTTAATGTAAGGCAGCAGGAACTGTCAGTGTGAAGTGAACAAAGTACCACTGGTAAACTTGTAGCACTTTAATGTAGTGCATTACAACTGAAAGAAACATTTTAACATGGGTGAAAAAGTGAAAAGTTGCTCTCATTTGCATGTCAAAATGTTAGCAGGATAAAGGCCAACTTAGTGATACTCAGAGATAAGAAATTTGTAATATGAAAGTTTTTTTGGTGACAAAGTGCATGTTTATTAGATTGCCCAAGTATTGGAAACGCCTGAGTTAACATTCAACAACTATTTTCTTTGTTACATATAGTTTACAAATAATGTTTCATAATTGAAATTTATCACAGGCCACTCTGATAACCCTGATGAGATATATGCATCGTTATTAGACTGATAATACAGTGACGTAAAGCTGATTCTTAAAATGTGCTTTTTATGATGCCTACAGCATTTTAGCTATCAACTTTTAAAACCCAATACTAGTGAATAAGAAGCAAATTAAGTTTTTATTGAATTACAAAGGTGTACAATGCATGGATTTGACCCTCAGGTGGCCTATACTTGTAACTCTTACAAATTATGAAATGAAGGTGTGAAACGTTGCTTTCTGAGTAGATTTAGAAAGTTAACTTCAAAAGTCAAACTAAACTTTATACACAGGATAAATAAAGTAAGAGGCACACGTGCAGTTACAGTCAAACAGCACCGCAGCGAATGTTTCTGTCCCATGTGTTCGGTGGTAACTATAGTCTAATAAAGACTCAAATGTAACACATCATCTGAACCCCACAGTTGTCTACATACCTGTATAGCAAGGTAATGTGGATATGCAAAGTGAGTACTGCTGGGTTCAGTTCACTCATGTTATTAGGCACCACCTGGTGGTGAGTATGCAAGGACACCCTCCCTCAATCACTGACTTACAAAGTGAAGAGGAAATGTTCTCAAATCTGTCCATAAGCACTTTCTGTATCTGTGCATTTGTATTTATCTGAACAAATACAAAATGGAGGTGTGGGGGGGGTGTCAATTTACTCAAATGTACTCTGGAGGCAGATATTTTCTGCACACCATTTACTGTCTTCAGTGAACATTCAATAAAGTACTGACGTCAGGATATTTGCATACTTTTGGAACAAAAGAGTAATAATGAACAATTAAAATACACTGCAAGTAAATTAAACTCATCTTTAAATCACAACATACCATGAAATGAAATATGCTTTTCAATTCCAACCGTCAACTGCTGGTCATAAGTTCATTCTTTTTGGGTAAAAATTAGTAGAGCTGAAACAGACACGGCTGAATGATGCATTGTTATCTCCCCAGAAATCCTTATTGTCTTTAATGATTTTAAATGTTGAAGGCATGCTCTGTATGTAGGCCTATCTTAGGTGAATCAGATGTCTTTGTCTGATCAATAATGAAATGAAAATAATGGTAATTACAAATGAAATGGTTTGAAATCTAATAAAGCGGACGGAGATTAAACAGTGAAAAGAGGGGGAAAAAAGCAATTTTTACACTGACAAGAATAACATGTTTCATTCATTGCTTCAACAGGCCCATGAAATGCTTATGTGAAACAACAGGTCACATACTAATTAGAGTCAAATAGCAAATAGTATTCACCTTTATTGCTGCATTAGTGTACAGTCAGAGACTTAGATTGTACCTCACAGTGAGATAATCACAGTGGGGCATTTGAACATTGAAAACTTAACTAGTGAGCTGAACAATTGCCAACATGTCTAGACATTTGCAGATTGAACTTACTCACTTATAAGGAAGCCATTTGTGTTTCTTACAGAGATGGCACAATTGGTCATTCAACCGATTAGTCAACCAACAGAACATTAACAGGCAACTATTTTGATAATTAAATGGTAGTTTTAGTTATTTTTCCAGCAAAAATTTCAAATAATTTGTACAGAACAGAACAGGACAGGACATTTGAAGATGCCATTTTGGTTTGTGGGAAATTATAACAGTCATATTCCACTAACTACTGTCATTTTATTGACAAAGCAATTAATCAAAAAAATAATTGGCAACTTAATCAATAATGAAAATAATGGTTGGTTGCAGCCTTCTCAGACAGCAGATAACAGAATGCAGCAGTGTGTACACGTCCCTCCTGGACACAGCTGACGGTTTACTAGGTACATCTAGCTAAACTAATGCAGTCTCATACAACAGTCCTGAAAGAAATCCTACCTCCATGAAGGATATAATGTTTAGTTTGTGCTTCATCTATTTGAGATACTTGTTTTAATTTTGAGGGATGGGTTCAATAACAGAAACACCTGTCTGTATAATGCAGTACAGCATCATACAGTTGAATCATCACCACTCTGAAAAATGTAAATAAACATTATATCTTTAATGAAGTTTGGACTTATTGCAAGACTGTCTAATTAGTTTAGCTAGGTGTACCTAATAAACTGACAGCTGAGTGTACAGTACATTCATACATACCTGGCATTGCGTTAGCTCATCTGATAAACTCTTCACTTGCTCCTCCAAAAGCAGGATACGAGTGTGGTCTTGGGAAGACATTTTGGAACTGAGAGCAAAGCAGGGAGCAAAATAAAAACTGATATCAGTTTGGTGTCTCTCATAACAGCAGTAACACTTGTAGCAGTGGAGAACAAGATCATACAAACGGCAATATATGGGCATGTAAGACTGTTCGTGACACTGTTAATTTGGAAACGGGTTTAATTTATCTTGTTGAAAGCAATACAGGCAGCGGATCTGTATTTTTAATCTGACGTTAGCTACTGTAGCACACTTGCAGGACGATACAAGTAAACTCACTGGAAGTCTATTTAGTAAAAGTGAACACAGTTTATCTCTTACCTGCTTTAATAACTCGCTAACCAGGCCGCTATCAACACGGTATGAGCAGTTTTGACGTTACAACACAAGACACTGCTACTGGAGCTAACTTTGCTAACGTTAGCCACTTAACAAACATTCATATTTTTCGTTTTTTGTCCGCTGTCAGCAGTTTTCAGCGTCCCGGACAATATCGCGACATGCTTCAACGAGAGCATATTTAACTATCCACTATAACGAACTTACTGAAGCTTTATTTTCTACAAATACTAAACACACTTTCCCAGTCAGTAACACTGTTGTCAATAACGACCAACAAGCTTTCCTCCTTTCAAACAAGCCCGCTGTTTTCCGTTTCACGTTATTTTACGACAGTTGCTTTTCATGTACGGCGTTATGATCCGAAGGTAGCCTACTTTGGGTTTAAACGGTTGGTTCAGGGACCATAAGCGGTCCTCTTGAGGGTTTTGAGTGGTGCATACGGTTGTATGCAAACGTTTGGGAATCTGGGAAACTTTTCTTCAGGGGTTATATTTACTTGTTTACACTTCAAAAATCAACAGAATACATAAAATTGACCAGGGATACCAAAACGTTTGCATATAACTCTAAGTTTGTTAGGTATAATTATTTACAATTTTCAAACACCCTATTTTCCCTTAGACAATAAGAACATGAGTCCTTGCATGGAATTAAGTTATTTAAAAGAGTGGTCTTTCGGTCTTAGCTTGAAAAAACTTGACCTAATCTTAAAGTTACAGTAACTGACTGAACCTTAGTCTATGTATATTTTAAAGACTGACAAATTGGTATTCACTGAATGTGTTTATCACAACAGGAGCCATTGACTAATAATATAATTTGTGTGCATATGCATGGCATGCTGTGATGAGACACTGCTCCAGTGATTCATGTCCAAGACATCCATCCCTGCAATTTCAGAGGGGCCAGAAGATTTAACATAAATCCATGAAGCCGTACCCTGTGCCCATATTGGTTGGCATGATTTGCCCTGGTTGTGACTTCTTGAATCAGCTCATGTCTCCCATGGGCTCTCATCAGAAGCACATTTTAGCTGACTATAAGCTAAGATCAAGACCAACTCTGAGCAATGACTACCAAGTCCAGACCACCATGGGTCAAATCCATTGCCTCTAAATTATAAATAACTATATGAGAGAATTCCTAATCATCCAATGCTTTGGATGTAGATGGAGAGTTCATTTACTTTTACTTTTCTACCTACCTAATCATTTCTGGTTTTGTTTATTTTGTATCAAAGTTAGATCCCTTCTTATTATCACACATACTTATTTGTTGTTCATTGTGTACATTTATTTATCTTTATTTATGTGCAAGTTTGCTACACTAATAGATGGTAAACTGCATTGTGTTGCACTGGAACTTATTGTGTGCACTGACAATGAAGTTAATTTTTTTTCTTCATATAAGCTAATTACAGAATGTACTGGGCAGATCTCAGACCTCTCCAATGAAGGGCAGGTCAAGCTATTTATGGCCTTACATCCACCTAACTTACTGTTTATGTTTTTGAGAGTGGGAAAAAAACCTTAAAAAAGTAGAAAAGTTTTTTAAATCCTTCAAAACAAGTAGCAAACAGTATTTACCACTTGGCACTAACAATTATATTTAATTTCATCTTTAGTCTTCGTCTGGACCTTTAATAAATATAAAATAAATGTAAAAGTCTTGGAGTTAAAATAAGTGTGAGACCAAAAGAATCTGAGCTCAGGAACAAGATCAGCCTCTGGTACCACAGCCTTGCCTCCATGGCTGCCTAGACTCCATTGTGGTTTTGGATCATATACAGTATATATGAGGTGTCACATTAATTTGTATCATATTAGTCTATCACAGTAACCAAATTGAATTTGGACATCAAGTCCTCTCCAAAAATAATTTGAAGTACATTGTGAATACAGATTTAAGTGCAAATCAAAAAGAGAGCCTAACAAGATAATGCACATGCATAATTGATATGAGTATAAGTATTATTCTATTTCCACATAAAAAAAAAAAGCCTGAGTTATTGTTTTTCATCTAATCTGATTATAACCTCTGCAACTGTATCTCAAAGGGTAATAAAATATAAAAAACATTTGATAATAACATTTGAATCACTTAATAAATTAAATTTAAGGCTTTTAAGACTTCAAAGCAGCCTTAAGAGTTTTGCAACTGGAACACACAAATACTGGAAGAAAGGGAAAAACTTATCTGTTATATAAGAAGAAGAAGACTAAACATAGGTGGAATAATAAAATGTCACAGTGTCAAAATGACAATAATTTTCATTGAAAATGACAGCATGTCAATGGCGAGGAGATATGCTATAAAACTGTTGTGATATCACAGACACATAGACTCAAATCCCTGTTGCAGATGTACGATAGTCATTTTTACTGCACAGAATGAGGGTTCCCCCGTGTCTGCAAGCGCTGTTTTACAAGGCTATAAATCCCTGTTGTTATATCAAAGCTCAACAGCCACATGGATGACAGTAAAGACAAATGACACTGAGATATGATATTGATCTTTATATGGTAGTTTATGTTTAAAATATTGTTTTTTATTTTAATAGATGCACTTACACCCTCCCCTTGTTGGTAAGCTATTTGCCTCGTTTTATATGTTAGTAATGATCCATTGTAAGGTCAAAGACATTATGCACAATAAATCTTGAATCTTGACTCCACAGTGGGAACTTTGAGAGCTGGATGCAAGCAAGGGTAAAATGAACAAAGACGCGTGTTTGACATCTGTTTTGCTGGTGAGACAAGACAACTCCATATTGTGTAGCTAATGTACTTAAGTGTCCAGCCAGATTTGGAACACAGGGTGAGAGACGAAAATGAAGAAATATGAGGACTGGCACTCCTTCTCAGGCAGACAAATGTTGGTTCATCTGCTCACTGTCTCTCTCTCTCTCTCCCTCTCTCTCTCCTTCCCTCACACACACACACAGAAAAGATGCAATTGACTTAGCATGATTAGGCTGTTCCTTGACCCACGAACACTGCCTCTCATTAAGATCCTCATTTGTGGAACAATTTTAGAGGCAGTAGACTGGTACATAATGCACAACATCTGCCTGTCCCCTGTTTCTTGTTCAGACACACAAACTGAAACATGGTATCTAAGAATAAGCCCCCCCCCCCCCTCATGCTCATGCATCTGCAGCAGGGTTTTGAGTCTGGTCCCTGCAGTTGCACCTTTTTCTCGAGACACCCACTGATTTAAAATATATTTGTTAAAGACATATTAACACTGATAAATGAAAAAACACATCATAGGGCAAAATATAGTCAATAGAAAGTCAAATGAAAACAGTTGCTGGTAACTCAAAATGATCATCTTCTCACTATTGCCTCTTTCATCATCAAATGCGTATAATTTGGCCCCAGACACTTCCAGCTGCTTGCATGTTCTACACAGGCAGGTTCCACCATGTTTTGACAGTGTGTGCTGCTGCTTTTTCCCATGTCTGAAGCCGCCTGTATCTCCCTCCTTTAAGTGTTTGTTGTCTGTGCCACTAATGACAGATTAATCCAGATCTAAGAGCAGTCGAGGCACATAAAAGGCAAATCTCAACCAAGCACTCTTTCATATCACCAATGATGTGCTTCCTGCATTTACAGTAAAAAAAAAAAAAAAGCCATTTTTCACACCATCACTCCAACCGCTGCCATTATTTGATTTTTCCTCTTTCATCAAGAAGCTTTTATTGCATGTATGAAACAGGTTACACGCCATGAGGTTGATGACTTCGTGTGTACATTCATAATTAAAATGAATGCAAATTGTCTCATTGTTTCTCACATTCAAATTTAAATCCATTAAAATGACTTTTCGGGGTTTGAGCCAAATAGTATGCAACATTATTGACATTTGACACTTTGTCTACAACCACACTGTTAGGAGACGCATCGAAAGAAATGTTTTAATCCGCTCACGCGAAGAAGCTCACAGAGTTAACGTATAAATAATCACTGATCAAACGTCACATGAAGAAGAATATACTGTGTGGAGAGACTAGCCAATGCAGCCACACATCAATTCCGAAAATACATTGAATCACAGTTACCTACAGTGGTACCAAGTGCTGTAATAGAAATGATCCATGAATGAGGAATGGATCTTCAATTCAACACTCAATCATTGGCTTGTCTCCTGGCAATCATGGGAATTGTGGTTTTGTGACTGAAAAGAGACTCACCCCGATGGATTCATATTTATTCTCAGTTTAATTGGGATCTCTGAAATTCACATCCATTAACATGAATCATAGCTCAAAGGACATTTTAATCTTTAGTCTCTACTATGATCTGTGCAGTGTTTAAAGAGAGACGGTCAAGTGATTAAACTTACTCCCCTGATAGAAACAGGCTACTTTTCTTGACATAATGAATATCATTTATAACACTGGTTCACACGTGGAGCACTGCATACAAGTAAGTTAAACCTATTTTGTTGTGCTTTTGAGATCATGTGTCCAACCAAGTGAACTAAGGTGTCTCTATTATTCTGGATGCCACAGAATATGAGCGACTGAGATGTATGGCAGCAAATGCAAAGACTAGAGTGGCAAACATAAGCGGACTCTTGTTTGAAGCTGTCTTTATGGGCTTCTCGTGTCTAATTGCCCAACTGTTAAAATGCAGAGTGCCACCCCTTGAAACAAGACAGCTCTTGCATCGACAATCCCAATAAGCATGCTTGTCTCACCCCTGTTCTGCCTCAGCTGAGTCACAGGGAAGTTCAAGTGACACAGAATTGTGATCATGCAAATGCACCTGCATGAAAAATTCAAGAACCAAATGACAAGCCCTGGCGTTCCCGCTGCTGACAGAGGAAGGAAGAGAGGCACATCCCGGGGAAAAACATGACACTCCATGGAGAATTGTGAAAGCACAGTCTCCGCCTGCCGCCTCAGGTAAAGTGGGGATATTGTCTGCATTAATGTGGCCTAGCTTTGATGCTGAGGGAGGAAAGAACCTGAGAACTGCGGGAGATGACAATAGATACTAAAGCGTCACAAGTCCCCAGCTTTAAAGGAACATTGATTGTACAAATGCCAGCTGGGATGTCAAACCTGCACGGTGTTTAGTAGAACATCACTCCCACTGCATGGAAATGAGACAGGCTCCAACATGTGAGAGTTACAGTAGGTCTTTGAACACAGTCACTTTGTAGTGCGGCTGATGGCTCTATTTGTTCAGTGTCTAATGTTTTCTTGTTGAATAAGATTAGATAATAACAAGCTGTTATCACGCTGGGTGCCTTTTGAAATTGAAACTGGCCATCACCAACCTTTGATATTGCTCACTAACTTCCCGTTCAATCGCTGACATTTTAAGGCTTGTTTGTACACATTTCTATTCAAGCAATGCCCTGAGGAGGGATATTACATCTCTCAGTGGAGTCTGTGGGAGAATTATCAGCCACTCTTGACCTCAAGCATGAGCCATCCTCATGCTGGATCCTGTGAGACCTTGGACTGCCTTACAAAACCCCAGGACAGAGAAACCATTGATTACCACTTCTCTTCCCTCTCTCCAGCCTTTAGACATACAATATCTGTGCACCTAAATCAGACAGTTCATCACAAACATTACACTCTTTCTTTGCCATCATGTGCATTCCTGTATGCATGTGATGTCACTGACTTCCCATAAGCTCCCCCCTCCCCAACATGCTGTGTGTGCACAAGCCCCCTTGTTCGCGTCCTAACCCCAGCCCCAATGAGACGCCATGGACCTCTGTTTGACTCCCATCTGATGACCTTCTGGTCCTATCCTCAACAGACAACAGCCCTCATAAAGAAGGAATTGATCCACACAAGACCCACCTCCTAGAGGCAGCAGCGTATATGAGTATGAGTGTGTGTGTGTGTGTGTGTGTGTGTGTGTGTGCGTGTGTGTGTGTGTGTGTTTGTGTTTGTGTGTATCCATGGTGCCATGGCTCACCCAACTAGTGTGCCACCCCAACCCCGGGTAGCCCCCTCAGGATGTGTGTGGGAACAACGAGTCAGCCTATTTCCCTTGGGCTCTTGCTAGAGAGCTTGTCCTTTGCTTGGTGAAAGGGTAAATTAAGGTGGTGGGGTTGTATTTAAGTTCATATTTCCCTTGAGTATGAGAGAGGAGACCAAGGACATGGGACATTGATCGCCCTGAGTAAATGTTGTCCAGTTGGAAAACAGCTTTTAGATGAGAAAAGTATTTGACTTATTTCCATCACTTGTGCTTCCCTCTCCTCTATGAGTTAGGAGAGATCACAGCAAGAAAATTACGCGGAGAACTTTCTCTGTATCCTACAGTTTAACTTTAGTGTTGCTCAATAAATTGTTTCCTTCTTTTTTTTCTTCTTTTTTTTTGATGATCCTTGTGGCCTTTTCTACTTTTCCAAACCAAGGGCTGAAGAATAAAAGGTCTTGTATGAAAGCCCTCTGAGGCAAGTTGGTGGTTTCAGGCCATAGAAATAAACTTGCCATGATGGTAGCACATAACTTATCTAGGAGAAAAGATTAAGTTAGCATAAGTGTGCCATTTATCTGGCATCAGAAACTGGTAGGTACTGGTAGTCGTAATAGAGAAACACCCTTGGAGCCTTTAACTACCTCTTGATTGCTAAAGAGAACTTGCAGCATGAGCCAGTCCTTTGAAAAGTCTTCTGGGTCCTTGGGAATGGACCAAATGACCTTTCTGGACCTTTCTATGCTTCGGTAGTGACTGGAACTTAATGAACAGGAGCTCCTCTGTGGATTTGATGGATCCACGAGTGCAGTGCAGCAGCTGATGGCCATCCCAGGAGGTAGAACACTTCAGTAGCAGGTTCAATAGCTCATTATCAGTGGTCCCGCTGGGTAATTAGTGAACAGTGGGATCCCGTCACAGGGACAAATAAACACATACTCTTTTTCTCTATCAAGCTGCCGTTACTGGTTACGTGTACAGGAGACAGTGTATGCCTGTGTCTACTTAAATGCCGGCCTGCTGCACAGCTGGTACAGCTTTCACAGCCGACGATATTTGAAAAAAAAAAAAAAAAAAAAAAAAAAAAACATTTGACAAGGAATTTTAAAGGTGTTTTAAAAGAACTGTGACCAAAATGTGTGGCACATTTTACAGTTGAAAAATAAACTACTAGCTACTGATGGAAGTAATGTTTCTGAGTCTACACAGGCTGCTTAGTGAACACAGCTCGACAGCAGTAGCCCGCAGCTTCAGTCGTCCATCAGGATGCGTTTAGCCGTGTTGGTGCTGTGGTACGATCACCAACCTTTTGTCAATTTAGAGACCAACACACAATTACTGCTGTTACATATGGAAAACAAAAGAAAATTGACTTGATGATGGAAAAATTTTGAACTAAAGTGTCTCCTGTGTAGATCCAGCGGAAATGGTCTAAACTCTATCTTTAGCAGGCTATTTCTGTAATTTAATTCAATTGGCATACACACCGATATTGATATATCGGTAATAAGCTAATATCAGCTGATTATTGGCCTGGCTGTTTTATCAGTCTAGCTCTACATAGTGCCATGGTCCATTTCATTTAAAGGTTGAAAACAGTGAAACGGTCTGTTTTATTGGACGTTCATAAACTTGCGCCATACTCGGTCTCGATTTTTTTGTGCCATAATCCAAAACAGCACCTTTCACTTAACACATTGTCTACATGTTACAGGGTCGACTAGGTTAATGCAGACATGTTAGTGGGGGTTACCAAATGAGCCCCTGAAACCCTGTCTCCCAGAAATTCTGTTTAGATACTACTAATCTGTTTTTCCAAATACATGTTGAGGAAAAAAACTTGGATCTATGATATGAGAGACCAAGGTTTGTCTTGTCTTGGGTGTGGTTAACAAGGGTTAGGCAACAAAATGGTTGGTTAATGTTAAACGTCATGTCTCATACTTCAACTTGGTGTTGAATCACGACCGGAATCTTTTCCTTACCTGAAGGGATTACCTTAAATGCTGTGAGAACCTAAACATAACCATCAAAAACATGAATCATACATTAGTTGTTAAGAATGCATGTTGTTTTAAATACTTTTGACATGAACACTTTTAGAAGATTAAAACGTTTCCTTATATTGTTAAGCAACATTTTCCCCAAAACGTAGCTGTTGCAGATTATTATAGATATAATTTCTATCCAGTACAACACATACTCTCCAGTAACTGATCTTAGATGTGTCAGAACATTAATATTAAGATTTCTAAGTTAACTTTTTCGCTTCAGCAACAATAAGCTTAAGGAGTGTTTGACCCTGCTCATGCAATGCAGCCCACCCATCAACACAGAGGCAGAACTCCTTTGCCGATTATGAACTAAAAAGATGAAGAAGCTAAAAATACATCAGGGTTCTCCACACACCCACAATCATAACTTATACCATCACATATCTCGTGTTTGTCATAACATAGATTTTTCATCTGATAGTTTTGCAACATGCTAACAGCAAAGAAAAAAAGGTCATGTTGTGCTTTGATGTGCAGTTCATGTCATATTACTCATCCAGAGGTCCACTGGTGTCGATCAACACTGCTGAATAGAAAACACTTCCTGAGACAAATTAAAGCAGCATCAAGGCATTTGAAGTAGGCACAAAATAGATTCAAACATTGTTATTTCCTACACAATCCTTTAAAGGCTTTTTGTTTTGTTGCTCACATAAGTATGTAATATCTCATTTAATTAGCAATCTAAGCCCTCTGACAAACAGGCATATGGTCCTCGCTCTCCCACGGCCTTGGCCAAGGAATGAATATGCATATCCAGGGACCTCAGTAGCTTGTTACCCTGGAATGAATTCTACACAAGCCTAATCCCTGATCTATTATTTACCCCTTGACCAAACATGCAAGTGGGGCTTCCAGACGCTTGACTTGATAGAAATGACTGCCCTGGGACTCGGCTGCCTCTCTCACCCCAGTGGAGGAGCCAGGCTGAGGCAGGCAGTCACTCTGAGGAGCGCTGCATGTCTCTCTTTCTGCTCCACTCTATCCTCAAACACACACACACACACACACACACACACACACACACTCACTCAGTCAAACACACACACACACACACACATCATACCCACACACCCCTCACTCCTTCAACTCTTCACTCTTGAGATGTCTCAGTCAAATGTTCAGCAAATCCTCATAAAAACAAGTGCACAATGAAACTTTAATGAGCGCGCCCACTTCTTCTGAGGGATCTGAGGGACACAACTTAGGAAATCAGTGTCACATCCCTGCAGTACACAGAGAAAACCATAAACTTATTTCCAAGTGCCTAAAACACGTGCGTGTATGTGCGCGCGCGTGTAGGTGCGTGCTCGCGCGCCCGCAGTGGCGTGCGTGTAATGTACCAGAGAGGGCAGAATAAGTGAAAAAAGTGAAAGTTTGCTGAGTATAAAATGAACTGCTGTGTGTATGACCAAAAAGTTCAGACAGCGTTCAAAGATGGCAAGAAAGTAAAAAAAACATTTGTGTGTGTTTTTATTATTTATTGTCTGTTTGGCCACATTTGAACAATTTTCTTACTGTTTTCCAATACACATTATTTCCACTACAACAATATATCTGAGCAAAAAAAACAAAAAAACAAACAGAGGCAAAATATCAAATCATCATTGCTGCTTTTCAGGAGTTTCCACGAGCTGAAAGGCGCGACTCTTTGCCATTTCTTATCTCGGGGCTAAAGGTTTTTGGCACAATTTTGTCGCGCACAGATGTGACTCTTCATCCTGACAGAGCATCGAAAAACCAGTTCATCGGGCACAGAGAGTCTTTGGACCCACAATCGCTCGGGTTACAGTCACACACGGCGTGTGAAACACTGGTCTGATTCACCCAGCAGAACACAGCAGCCACCTTCTCCCCAGCCCCGGACCGTCCGCAGCTCTCCTCGGCGCACTGCGCTGACTCTGCAGAAGGAAATCATCGGGGGAGTGTAGGAAGGCGTTTTTTTCTTTTTCTTTTTTTCTTTTTTTTTTTTTTTTTTTTGCTTTTTTCCTCAAGGTAGGACAGGCAGTTACAACCCAGCGTCTGGCTGTCAGCGATCCCCACTGTCTCCTTGGCTTCAGTTTACGGTTTGGGAAAAGAAGAAGAGGGGACAGAGAGTCGTGGTCGTGCGTTCCTCTCCGTGAGACCGACGCGTTTCCAAACGCCCTGACGCGCGTGTTTCTCAGTGAGGCAGCCCGGACACAGTGATCCTCAGGTTTAAAAAAATAAGAGCGACTGTTTTCCCGCGTTACACCTAAAAACTGTCATAAACGGCGATGAGAAGTTTGTGAAAAGAACACCGACCGCGAATCACCTCAGACAGCGGACAGCATTGAAGAGGAGAAAGTTCCCCACTTGAGGGCGAAATCAGACTTTTCTGAGGACGCCAAGTTTGAGAAGTGCCAGGAGCCCCGGGGTCTGTGAGATACAACATGCAGCAATGGTAAATATGAGTTTTCTGCTCGTGCTTACTCAATTTACTCAGCTGAAACACACCAGGAGAATAAATTCTTGAAGTTTTTCTTTTTACAACTTCTGTGTTGACCTGTCATCTAAGAAAACAGGAGCGGACAAAAAGTTTACCAAGTCTGTATGAGTAATTTCTTTCACTTCTTTTATTTCCCTGTTTGTTTTTCATTCAAATGACTCATCCACTAAATATGACTATATGCCTGCATTTATAAGAAAAAAAAATTTCTTCTGCTTGTTTTGATTTTCTCTTTACTTTCTTTTCCATCTTTGTCTCACAAAATCACCACTGATCACTGTGTATGTTGCTGTTAATCAGAAATAACATTTAGAATCTGTGACATTGACAAGTACTGTAACAAAATAGTCCTTTACTTCACTTAATATAATTTTAGAGTTTCCTTGAAACTGTTTCTCAATTCTCTGCTCCCTGTGGAGGAGTTACAATCTTTTACCTGAGGTCTGAGAGACAAATCGTCAACTCCAAACACAGTGTAAAGATTTTTAAAATTGTTTTATTGATTTTTGACATGATATTTATGTCTTAAGTCCCCTCATACTACCTGTAGATTCGGGCCGTCACATTCACAAACTCATACAAGCCAGTGAGTGCTAGAATCCAATTTAGTTCAATGTCTTTATAGAGCAAACACTCATAAATGGGGGTGATAAAAATGTATAAAGTGTGTTTACTAAAATAAATGTGAGCAGACTTCATTTTATAGACAGCAGCAACATTTGCAAAGTTATGTTTCAGGCCCAAAACGCCTCAGCTGAAAATTCTGCTTCACCTTTCTGCAGAATTCCTTCTCGTGTTGCGTGGTATTTTTTTTTTTTCTGCAATCTTTTACCGGTTTCTTGAAACATTCACAGTTTCCTTTCAGTTGATGTCAAGTCGGTTTGCGGTAGTCTCTGTAAAAAAGAAAACCAGACATGTTTAATGCAAACAAAGCTGTAGATCATTTTAATATAATGCTATTTATTGGAGCTGAGCAACACTGTAATCTGACAGTGTAATTTTTCTTTTCCAAAATACACTTGCCTTACAGTGCCCCACAGAGTTCTTGCCTGTTTATGCGTCCCTGTGTTACGGTTCACCTCTAAAAGGAAACTCGGGGAGCTCATGGGTAACCTGTGACAGTGAAACACAAGCAGAAGCTACACAGAGGCATTTCATGTCAGTGTAAGACATTTCAGCGCGGACATATGTGAATGCTTCAGGAGACAGAGAGAAAGAGGGAGAGGGGTAGAAAAGGAGAAACAGTGAGAGAGAGAGAGAGAGAGAAAGGGAGAGAGAGAGAGAGAGAGAGAGATTGAGATGAATGGCCCAACTTAAAAGCACCACAAAAGTACCTTCACACTTTCATCAGTGAGATGTGTGTGAGATTAAAGTCTAGCACAGTGTTTTGGCCTGGTCTGAGTGTGTGTGTCAGGGATGTTTCATGAGCTTGAGCTGGTGCTGCTACTATAGTGAAGAATGCCAATTTACATTCCAGGAGTGTCATTTCATTACTTTTATCTCCATGCTGCTTTCTTCCTGCCGGGGCAGTCAGGGATCTGGATTTCCTTTATAACATAAGTCACACAAGTTAAAATGCTGGTATTCCTTTTTATCTGTGTGTTTCTCTCTCTCCCTCGTGTGTCAGATAATTATACACTTATTACATTCTCAGAGTTGCTGACAGAGAATAAGTGCTGGTGTTGCCGAGAGGAAAAAAAAAAAAAAAAAAAAAAAAAAATATATATATATATATATAGGAAAAGCAAGATTGGACAACAAAACTCCACATAAAATAATGGGGAAAATGTCGAGGTAAATGTCCTCGTTATGCAGCGAGCAGACGCCCGGTTCAGCTTATATAGCACTGCTACGTGAGGTTAAAGAAAAAAAGTTAAAGTTGTCAGTGAGGGTGCAGCTAGGTCGTGATTCCTCTGGGTCTGTAGGAATCAGAGAGGGGAGAGTGTGTGAGAGTGTGTGTGCATGGGGTGGGAGCCACTGGTTAGTCGGTTCAATAATCTGCTGGACAGGTAGGCCTGTGACGCCCCCCTTAGAGAGGCTGCTAATGAAGAGAAAGGCTGCTTAGTGGTGCTCTGCTCTGACCTCACCAACCCTCCCTGTCCCCCCTGCTGGTTTCCTCTGATTACTGCTCACATCCAGAACTCTTCCCTCCTCTTCACCCTCTACTCCATCCCCTCTATTTCCCCGTGGCTTTCTTACTTTCTCATCCGCTTCCTCTTAATTTGAAAAGAATAGGTGCTAAGTGCATAATGGATCCATTGATAAGACATTTGGTGCATTTATTTATATTTTCTCCTCTTGTGAGTCATTGCTTCTTTTTTGTATACTTGCTTGTGTTTATACTTGTACGATTCATTTTTGGAAATAATCACTTCTTGACCTTCATGTTCCTCCTCATTTTCTGTGCAAGTTTAGTTATGATGAGACTGCACTCTGAAGAAAAAGAGCTTAACCCCGGTGTTGCACGGGTGAAAGGAAATAGGTGTAAGTGTGGAGCAGGGAGAAAAAAATAAACAAACAAAATTTATTTTAGATGAAGGGGAAATATGGACTTGCACTCATGCTAACAGGTGAAGATATTCAGTAAAGCTCCCTCCCATCTCCCCCATCTCCACCCTCCCATTTCCCCACTCTCCAGATGATACGCGAAGTTTCTGTGACGCCTCGACATCATCAAAGTAACATTCTCACAGTGTTTTTATTTATCCAGAGCTGGGCCATCGCTGTACTGATATAGCCCTGCTAATCTCCATCTGTCCTCAGCCCCAATAATCTCTCGAGTGACTGATAGTGTGTCTTGGCCGTGACGGAAAAGGTAATATTTTGAAAGGGGGAGTGGGGTCATATACCTAACGGTGACTTGAGACGAAAATCTTTGAACAAGACACTGCAACCGAAGCTGTGGGATCCAGCGACTAAACAGAGACACTGTGAAATGTTAAAACAAATTGGATCGCAGAACACCTAATTTAATAAAGAGCACAGTGTGAGACATACTTGATTTAAAACAATATACATATGAGAGGCATAATTACATTTTTTTGCACCTCGGCACACAAAGTTAGGAAACTATATCTTCACACACTTTCACTCATGAAAAATATCAAATTTCCTCTGAGCACATTTTGAAATTTGGTCTGTGTTCTTAACTTTGAAAAAAAAAGAGAGAAATAATTAGCAGGCGGTAATGAATAGGGTTAACAGTTGTTATGACATGAGCATTCAAGATGTGTTTTGTCTTGTACCATCACACGGATTGATATCTCTAAGAGTTTTAATCTGCTAAATGATAGTAATGTGTCGGTGCGAGAAGATGGATCACACATGGAAATGGCAAGTTAATCAGATTAAAATCAGGCTCAGCGCTACAAGCTGTGTTTAAACTGTAAGCTGATACTCCTACTTACATGTGTTACATTTTTTGTCGTCCTTTTTTTTTTCTTTTTTTTTTTCTTTTTTTTTTTTTTTACAAGCTTCATTTCACATGCTAATCCAAACACTATCATATTCCTGAAGGAAGGAATCAGGAAAACTTTGGTCTCCGAACATGAACACACCCAGTGTGTGCAGAAGCCACACACTCCCTCAGTCTTTATTTGTTTAAAGTGAGAAATGATAGAACACATTTTGCACAACTCAAGCTTTTAGAAATACACCCCTGCTGCATTTTTCTGTCTTCCTAGACACAGCCATGATTCTTACATTTTCAGCTGTAAGTTGGGGTGGCTTTAATTGATTCTGTCCAGAACTAATTACTGGCAACTGAGTAAAATAAACACTTCAGTGTCACTGGGTGGCAACGGTGCGATCGGTAGGGAAATTACATTTCACTTGTAATCCATACGTTCTTCAGCAAGGCTAGAATATAATTCATGTCGACGCTATAGAAATACCAGAGAGCTGGACCTATGTAACGAACAGGAGTATAGTTGTAACCAAATGGCTCAGTTGGGAGGTATAGGGTTATGTGGTATAATTTATATTTTATAGCTCCCTCCTGCACTGACTGCACTCCAGAATAAAGTTGTTCGATTTTGTTCCATGAACAGTGAGTGAGAAAATCTGGGATTTCACTTGTGATGGAAACTCCAGACACCACTTTGTTCCTTGCTTTCTTCTTGTACTTTTTTATTTTCCTGTTGAGTCTCATTTCTTGCCTTTAGATAAAAAGACACCAAACTGCTGCTGTTTCTATGCACAGTGTACATGTGGATGTTTGCATGACTGCGTGTATTTTCTTTTTGTTTTTTTCATTTTTGGGTGTGTGCATTAGTGGCCCATGCCCCAGTGACTCAAAAGGCACGGAAAGATCTCCTCAGGCCATACAGAGTGATTTGATTAAAAGAGAATAATTTGCCCTAAAGATGTCTTTTCTCTTCCCTTCAAAAAAGCTGGTGGAAGAAATCTGATATGACAAGATAAGTGGTGGCTCATGAAAAATTCCTGAGGACTGAGACGTAGCATGTTGACTTTGGCATCATTGCCCAGAGTGTCTACTTCTTTGCTAGTAACTGTGCTGACAATGTTATTTTTACCTGAATCGCCTTTGAAATAATTCTTCTGGTTCTCAATCCAGAGTTCTCTCATTTGAACTCTGTTTATGTTCTGTCCAAAGAGTGGACAAACTCCACACTTCATTCCAGGCATTTTCTTCTTCAGCTGACCAAAGAACTCTTTAATAGTATGGCCTCACCTATTGTGTTTAATGAGAGAATTATTAATGCCAGTTTATTAAGAAAAATCAATTCATCCTAGCAATGCAGTGTTCTGAATTTGCATGCACTAATTTGACCAATCGCGATAAGTCCAGTAACCGTCCCTTATCAACGATTGCATCTAGCGATGTATAAGCTACCCAACAAAATGACAACCTGCGGTTAAGGTTTCCTGATGCTGATGTTTCCTGGTGTCACTGCCTGATACATCACAGGTGAAATGTACTTCTACTTCTTATTCCACTGCTCCGGCTACGGTTTGCAGCTCTGTTCAGCTGCCTCCCGTGAGAGGGCTGAACTGCTCCTGTGCTAAAGTCCGGCGTTTTGTCGACCCATCCATCCACCCCGAGCTCCTCCTTAAGTGGACTTTGTGGCCGTGTAACGACGTCACCTGACTTCCCAGTTTGCTCCCATCATACATTACAGCGACCAGTAGAGGGCTTTGTAACTCTGTCGTATTGGGGCTTATGCTGTCGTTGCACAAACAACCTATGAGGACATTTTCATGGGAGGACAGTCTTCTTTGTCCAGCTTTCCACTTAAGCCTGACTCCACTGTGTTGGATGCTGTCAGGCTGGCAATATTGAGTGTCCACGGAACCTGTGTGGCTACAGCGCTGATGATTCTTAGGCTCAGAGAAGATTTTTGGAAACAGGGTGTGTGACAGGCCCCTGTTGGCCCCACTATAAACCAGCTGGCTCAGATATTCCCTAGGTTCTTGAAGCCATGCACAGACTACATACTGCGTGCCTCAGCACTCCCTTTGCTGAACAGTCCAAGATACATGTTCAGCAATCGAGTTTACACCGTTCAGTTTTGTTCACTTCTACTTGCAAGTCATTTCTGGGTCACCAACACTGTGCTGCATTTTTGGACTGTGGCACAGGCTCCATGTTGCTCCAGGTTGCTCCCTGTTTCGTCCTTTAGCACTGAGAGGTTAAGACATGGGACTAAACAAAGGGACCTTCTTGGGCCCAGGTACTTAAACCTACCCATGTTTTGTGCTCCTTCACCCTTCACCCCAAGTGTGTAAGGCCAGTAAGACTTTGCTTTGCCTTTTGTTTTCCCTCCTACTGCAGTTGGTGCTTAAGGTTGTAACTTTGTGTCCTGTTTGTGTCATAGCAAAACATCTGGCTTAGGCCCACTGCAGAGCAACTTCATTGTGCACAGGTGGTGCCATCAAACATTTTTTGTCATGTGTCTCCTTGAATTGCTGACTTTGTGAATGCTGCCATGGGCATTTTACAGGCAATACTGGGAAGTATTGGTGAATGTCAAAGGGTCACAGTGTGTTACATTAATTTTGTCCCAAACACAATGCATATAATTGGCATTACTTCAAACAGCTTCCTGTTTTTTTTAGGTTAATTTCTACTTTCCTGTCACTTCAGTTATATAGTGATTAGGATCATTTCAGAGACTTCAGACTATCTTGTTATCAGTTACAGTGAACATTTTGTCACTGTATTTACGTTGCTGGGATTGAGATTGTTTTGTTGGTGCAAGAAGATGGTGCAGTATCCAATATTTGAGAGTTGACAGTGCTAAGAAAATACCGCCAGGATTAAGAAAGTGAACATGGTGACACTCTTTTGACTTAATATACGTGTCTCACTTGAGAAATGACAGCCTAGGTTCAATATTATAAACATATAGTTTTTCAGTGTGTGGACTGGTAAAATGACCAAACAGAGGCTCGAGCCACTCTGCAGAATATTTCATGGAAGACTTCGGTGCTGCCACGATTTTGGACAATTCTGGTACGTACTCCAGGTTACATTTTTTTTTAAAACTTTCATATTCTTATTGCAAAGTAGAAAGGGAGCAGAAACATTTATTTTCCAGATATGCAATTATCCTTTTTTTTTTTTGAAAATGCTGAGCCTGTGTGAAAGGAGTGATAATGTAACAAATTTTTTGTTTGCTCTTTTCTTTTCAGGTTACATAAGAGGACAGAGGCTTAATAAACAAGAAACAAGTGCTCAGGCTGTAACAAGTTTTTATGTTGTAATGTCTTATCAAATGTATTTCTGTTTCTATGCAAGACCTGTACAGTGAATAAATTGTATTTCTATTTAACTCTTAAGCTGTATGCTTTTTGTCTTCTTCTCCAACTTAATTTGAGGAGTTGTATGGTATTGCATGTAGCACCATGTTAGATTTTCTCTAATCCATTCTCTCCTGGGACATAAATTCACTGGCCCACTGTGAAAACTACTCTTACTTACTCTTACGCATTAATGTGCATGTTGCCTACTTTTCATTTTATATCAATGGCTTTTATAGGTCCGAACGTTGAGAGAAAGTTAATGACCATGTTAGATGGGTATAGTCTAGTAGGCCTGACTATCAACAGAACACAGGTCTTATTAATCTTGAATTAAACTTTCTTCTAAAAGAAACAAATAGAAATTAAATGTCACTTTCATTTGAGTTCACAGCTGTGGGTATGTGGTGGAATATGGGCATTTTGATCAGCATACACTTATATAGAAATGCTTTATTCTTTTTTTCTTTTCCCCGTCTAACACAATACAAATGTAGTATGCAGCTGTATAGCCCACATCTGGCTCTTGTTGGGTTTTTTTTTAGGTTGGGGATTTGGAAATTGAACATGGGTATCTTTAATCTGTGTGTTCATGTCGGTGTGTAGTAACCAATGCGTAAATCCCATGCCGGCTGGGTCAAGAGGAAGCAGTAGTCACCTTGATTTTTTTTTAAGACTTTACTTTCACCAGGCTTTATCTGACAATGATTCTTACCTTAATCTATTGATAATATTTCAGACACACAAGTAACCTTGTGGGCTGAATGTATAAGGTAGCCTCTATAAAACAGCCTTCATACAGAGTTTGGACTCTTTGTCCTTGTATGAATCATGTCTTTGATTTTGGATATTACTTTTTAAGAAATCAGTGAAGGATGTCAGTCAGTGCATTGTGCATATGTTCAATTCTGTTGTGAACATTTTCATATATTTATGTGACCTGGCTGGGTCAAGAGGGAGCAGTATTCACCTTGGTTTTTCAAGACTTCAGTTTCACCAGGCTCTATCTGAGAATGATTCTTATCTTAATCTATTGATAATGTTTCAGACACACTAGTAACCTTGTTGGCTGAATATATAAGGTAGCCTCTATTAACCAGCCTTAATACAGAGTTTGGACTCTTTATCCTTGTATAAATCATGTCTTTGTTTTTGGATATTACGTTTCAAGAAGTCAGTCAGTGCATTGTGTCTGTGTTCAGTTCTGAACATCTTCATATATTTATGTGCCCAGTGGAGCATGAGGATACTGTATGTCAAAGAGACGGACCTCCAAACAGCATCAGTCATTTTAGCCAATTCCCCAAAATGGCATTTGCTTACGTTTAAATGATGAAGCCCTCCTGTGGCACTGTAATTATGTCTCTTGTATGTCCAAAGGAATAAGTTGAGTGATATTATTATAGACCTGCATAAGGAGGAGGTCATGGTGGATGGATTGGTCAGCAAAATGTGGTACAGGAGACTGCTGATAGCTTCCTGTTTCCTACCGACAGTCAACTTTGGTTTCTTTTAACCATAACCTTGATCGTTCGTCCATAACCCTAACTACATGGTTATTATTGTAACCAAGACGAAGACCTTAAACTTAACAAGGTAGCAATTTTAAACCAAACTAAGATGTTTTTCTTACTTTAATCAATTACTTATTTTCACCCAAACCATTCTCTAAACCTAACCAAGTTGTGTTTATGCCTAAACCTAACCAAACCTTAACCAGAGCACTGCCACATCGTAAAACAGATTTATTTTTCCAACAGTGACTTGTAATGGTTTTGGAAGGCCCTGATGCTCCTATGTGTCATTTTTGGATGGCAGATACAAGAAATGTATTTTTTCTTAGAAGATATTTAGCTAACCATGGCCAGGACACACCTGCTACCAATCACTGAAGGCAGAGAGCATCTGCATTCACATTGTTTGCAATGGGTCTGGACCTCATGGTTTGGGAGGCACACATGGATTAACTCTATAGAACTGATATGATGCACTCTGGTAGAAACGTTTAATGGATTATGCTGCAGCCATTGAAGTGTACTGTGCCATGCAATACATCACCACAAACCTGGATGACATGTTAGAGGTCCTACCCTGTGATTGTTGGTGACAAAGGTGGTTTTTATGGCGATAATCATAGTAATTAAGCAGTCCGAGGATGATGGGATTTTTTCGTGTTTGTTTGCGTCTTAGTTCACTTTTCCTGTTTGAGGGAAACTTAATGCTCATCAAGGGCACATCTGTATGTGTGTGTGTATGCCGGCGTGCACATGATTGTGTCTGTGTGTTTTTGCTTGCGTTTGCGGCTGTGTGTGTGTTTTTGGAGCTGAGGGGAAATCTGCTGACAGGTAGTGTGTCAGGAGGGGGGACAGTGGCGCTTTTGAGACAGACACAAGAGACGAGTTTCAGAGAGAGAGAGCGAGAGAGAAAGAGGGCCTCTTTCATGTGACTCCGCATTCCACCAAGGCACAGGCAGAGAGAGGCACAAGACGAGACATGCGTCCCCCCTCGTCACTCCCTCTGCCTCTTCCCCTTCTGCACCCGCTCTCCTGCCCTCCCCTCCCCATCCAGCCTCCACCCCTCCCCTCTGCTAGTGACCTTAACATTTATCAAAGAACCCCATGCTGGAATTCCTCTTCAGCATCTGTGTCCTGGTGAGAGAGAGTCAGACACACACACACACACACACACACACACACACACACACACACACACACACACACACACACACACATACATGACACACACACCGTGTCGCAGACCAATCTGTTTTGAATATTGTGGCGCTGTGGAGGGGCTGTCCTTGTTGTTCCCTGAGCTAGGGAGGGTGGCCTCGAGACACTCACACACAGAGACATGGACACATGCTTGCACACACATTCTCTCCTCCTTCTTGTTTCTTTATTGTACCTCCTGTCACTTTGTCCTATTCATTTAACCTTTCATTACAGCCAGCAGACAGCCCTGTGTGTGTCTGCACAGCTTCAGGAACAATGCCAAAAAAGCCCCACTGTCACAGTTATTAGATTCCTCTGGCCCCCTTTTACCCTGGCAACTCAATATTAAGAGAGCGGGAGTGAAAGAGGGGAGGCAGGATGAGGGAGAGAAGCAGAACAGGGAGCAAAAAGGGGGTGCATGGTTGACACTGCTGCTCAACTCCTATGGTGAAGGATCCTCTTGACTTGTCAAGGACATGTGCCACATGTTGATAGTAGACAGGTCTCAGACAGAACAGTGAAGGGAATGTTAGCCACGACGGAAAAGAGAGGGAGAAGGAGAGAACGGGCGTGGTGTGACTGTCTTGTGCTGTGGCGATCAGCACCCTGGAGGAGTTAGACTGAAAACACAAACAGTTTGTGGAGGAATTCTGTTTTTAATGGGCAGCCAGGAGGGGTGGTCTGGTCCCCAAGGAAGGACAGACCGGTTCCTTCTCCTTCTCCCTCCCTTCTTCCTTCTGTCTGTCGCTCTGTCTCTCTCTCTCTCTCTCATTTGTCCTCTGCTCCTCCTCCTTACACACCAAACCATATGAAGAGAATCTTTGTTTTATGACCCCAGTTGTAAGCGTGTGTATGTGTGTGTGTTGAGCTATAAATTGGCTATGAAAAACAATTTGCTCCTTTGCATTTTGAATGAAGATGAAGGAAGATATTGCAGGTTATTTGATTAGTTTCATACTTTCAACAGCCATTAAGGCCAACGGGTAATAGAGATGAAGACAAAATCACGCCGTCATTCACTCATTCACTCTTCCCTCTATAGAAACCAACCTGAAGAAGAGCATGTAGCTCGAAACGTCACTGGTGGATATCTCATTAAAATTACAGAAGGGAGCTGCAGTGCTACCTTTATTTTTCTTTCTCGATAACAAAAACTCAGTCGCTAACTCTGTGGTGAGCAGTAAATTGTAATTTCAAACACTTGAAATAAATCTTCATTAACCACCACTGTCAGGTGTGATGTCACAACAACATGTCTATGTTAAAGTGACAAAGCCCTCTACTGGCCATAGTAATTATGACGGGAGTCAAAGAGGAAGTCATGTGACAATAGGAACCAGGTAGGGGTGGGTCAACAAAACAAGATGGTAAACCAAGGGGCAGCGTTGTTTCTTTCAACCACGATCGCCATTCTATAACCTTAACCACACGTTTAAAGTTGTAACCATGACGACAAAGGTCCTGTAACCTTAACAAAGTGCTTATCTTCTCTAAACCTAACCAAGTTGTTTTTGTGGCTATACCCAACCAAACCTTTACCATGCCAGTGTCACAAAATAAAAGCGTTAGTTATTATTTTTTCAACAGTGATTTTTCACAGTTTATGTCCTGCTGTTGTAGGGTCGCTAATTCAGGAAACGCTTCTATGAGTCACATCAGAGGGCAAAAACAAGACGACCTATATGGTTGTTTAGGTTGGAGGACTTGTTGGAAAGAAACCTTGCCTGCTGAAAATTACAGTTATGTATATTACTGAACTGTTTTCCCGTTTATGTTGTGCAAACAAATGTAATCAGTGGCTGGATTATGTCCGAAGGCAGAAATCTTTTTAAGTGGATTAATTGCTACATTTATGTACCTTCAAGTAGGTGGTCAGGGTGGATGGTGGGCATACAAAGCACAGGACATTTTGTTTAAGGTTAGGGAAACATTGTAGTTTTTGGTTAAATATTAATAAACACATTGTGTCTCCTGCTTCAAGTCATTGCAGACTTTTTCTGTATTAAACCAAGACCACAATTGTTCCCTTAACTTAGTTGAGTACTGCCAGTGCCCAAATATAACCATAAAAAAGTGGTCACAATGACAAAATTGTATTGGATATCTTATCATAAGACAAATGCAATACTTTGTCACTCAACAATTTACTGGTGTTTTTGATATCAACATGTTTTGGGTTTGTTAATTAACATTTCCTCATTATGTTAATAGTAATTTAATAATAAAAATAATATAAGTAATAACAAATGTATTGTATATTTAAATGTCATTTCTGGGACACAAGCTTAGCAGATAGGTAAGGTAGTTAATATCGCCAATCTCTAGGCCTTCAAATCCACAATTCTTTTTATTGACTGTTGAAGCCAAACTAAACTTCATTTTTTATCATTTCAGGTTCATGGTAGAATTTCATATGTGTAACGTGAACATGGTGGAGAAATACCTTTCGTTTTGTTTTCATGAAGGCCATGTTGTCTCTCTTGTAACACTTGCGAAAGCCCGGTGCAGTCCAGTAAAGCTTGCTAAAGCTGTGTTTAGGTCAGTCCAGCCCAGTCAGCAGACAGCGGACAGTGATGCTCCTCCAGTAATACATTAGCTGAAATGGATCAGGGCCTGGAGTGGAAAGGCATTGGTCACTCTGGTGGGGGGCAATGAATCGCTCACCTGTCATTGGAGATTGAGCCAGTACACACACACACACACACATACACACATACACACTCACACACACACACACACACACACACACACACACACACACACACACACACACACACACACACACACACACATACATACATGAATGAACACACACCATGCACTTTCCCTGCCCTGAAGACAGAGGGGCAGAAACAGAGCAACAGTCTGAATCCGGACCATCAGGCAGCAGTCTTGATGAAGTCCATCTCTCACTTCTGTCATCCCTCTGCACCTATCCCTCCCCCTCTCTCCCCTCTGAGGCCACCGCTCTCTCAGTGTGACTGACTCTTTATTATCCTCATCCCGTCACTTAGTTAGAGAGGTGACCAGCCATCTCTCTCTCCTCTGTCCTCTCTGTCATCCCCATTTCCGCCCTCTTCCTCTGCCTCGAGGCTGTCGATCCACCTCTCTGCCCCACATCCCTCTAATTCTCTGATTGGACTCTCTCTTTCCCCTCTCAGGGCTGTAATTGATGGTGGTGTTATTGTGCCCACTTCTCTGGCCCTAAAGCTGTTCCTCCAGGTCAGCACTACTCCACCATTTAAGACATGCTGGGAATAGGGTAGACAGTGCAGAGCTTTTTCTTTTTTTTTGTCTGTGTGTGTGTGTGTGTGTGTGGTGTGTGCATGTTCCTGTATGTGTGCAAATTTGTGAGAGTGCTAAAACCAGGGTTACCCATCTGCATTGTCTGTTTAAGCAATCAAATTGTACCTGATTGGTTTTCAAACTGTTCTTCAAAATTCTAAACAATCTTGACATTCCATTCACACTTGAACTTTGTCATTTTGTATAAGGGACAACATTTCCTCAGAACTACATGTTCCTTCTCAAGTGTAGTGTTTGCCCTTGGCCGCCATAGAAGTGTACACAGTGGCTTTGATTGTATTCTTTGTTTGGTGGTCCTTTCTTGTAGCATGTTTCAACTTTTAAACTAATTTGCAAAGCAAAATAAGTGTGCTGTGAAGTAGTTTTCAAAGCATCCTGGAGGGGAAAAGTTTCAATTCTAATTCTTTATCGGTTTCTTACTTGTCACCTGAACAAAAATCAAGGTCCTCACACTCAAAATTCATTTATGTTTTGATTTTTTCACTTTTCATTTGATCTCAATTGAAGCTATCTTGATGTTGTGGTTCTTGAAAGATTTGCAAGGTTAAGTAGGACTTCAGCCTGAATGATTCAGTACCTGCGGATATATTCACATTTACTCACTCTAGTTTTATTTTTTCCATAGCTTGCCTTTGTGATGTATAAGGATGCTGGTTGGATGTGTATCTTACCCTGGACCAGATCGCAGCAACAGCACTTAGTAAAACAAGAGATGTAAAGTTTGTTTTATCCACTAAGCTCTTTCTCTCTCTTTTTCTGTCTCTCTTTGTCCCAGTCTCTGTCTTTCTTGCTTCCTCTCTCACTCTAGCCCTGAGTCCCTCCCCAGCATGGACCTTGTATTTATTACCCTCTAAGTAATCACTTTGCTTTCTCTTTTGATAGACTGTTATTGCTCTAACTAGCTGAGGTCCCTATAGGTATTTGGAGGCTTTCCAGTTTTATTAGACAAAGGCCTCATTATTCAAGGCCAGCATTAAGACTACCATTAGATCCATTTGCCCCCTAGTCACATGTATCCAGTTGCAGCCAATTCATATTATAGCCCCTGCACACTTAGTATTTACAACACAAACATACTCATTCCCTCTTGTCAAAGTTAAATATAGACGATATTCAGAAAGTAACTTGTGGAGGTTGGTGAAGTTTACAATAATAGTTTCTACATAGAATTTTAGTCATCATCAATGTCTACTGGACAGTTTAAAAAAAAAAAAAACTAAAATTGGAATTCAGAGTTTTTGTCCAAGTAAATATAAACTGAGTATTTCAATATTTTTTCAATATTTATCCAATTTTCAAAAGAGGATAAAACCAGATTTGAATACAGAGGCAATGCTTCAAGCATCTGGATTGGTTTTTCCAACTGCAGATGTTTGTGAGCAAACATTGCTTGAAGGTGTGCTGGTGACTTCCACAGAATGGTGCCTTACTACTAGTACCTTGACTATAGCGCGTCAAACCTCCATGTCATAGCCCTTTTCAACAAGCGCACATAGTGTCGCTGATATACAGTTAGCAATTTGAGCTATCTTTCCCTTTACAATATTCAGCATTGGTGAGGACCCATTGCATGGTAAACTTTGTAATCCACTTGGAAGGTGGTAGCTTAGTTTGCTAACGTTAGCACCGATTCCCACTAGATCAGCCATGTTATGTCAACACCTGCTGAGTCTTCGCCCCTGTAATTTGAATCATCACAGGCAGTAAAGTACGGAGTTACGGAAAAACATACGACAAGCTGAAACAACATACGAAAGAAAGCAACGGCTAACATCAGGGCCTAGCTGGTTAACTGTTTTGTATGTGCTTTAGAACTGAAGAGATACTACAAACCATTTTAGTGCCCACCCACATAGATATTGGACCAATCAAATTACAGGACTAATAACTAAAAATTCAGATCTTGTGGAGAAATCTAATGTCGAACGCATCTTGTTTTTGTTCTTTCATGGTCCACGCAGCTTTGCTATCGTGACATTAGCCCCTTTAATACTGCCTCTTCAAGGCGGGAATGTTGTGCCATTGTTCCAGATGGCTTTTCTGTACAAAAGATACGGACATGTAATGAGGGCTAGTTGTTCCGGCCGCGGAGGTAGTCACAGAACCGAATTGACGTCGGTGTAGCGGGGCTGACACTGACGCTGTTGCCTTACACGTCACACATCTGCTATCTGAAATCACACACTGGGGCGGCAGTATGCCAGCTCGTTTAGTTCAATATAAACCAGCAAAGCCGGCATAATGAGGGGTCTTCTGAACAGCAATATAGCGGGATCTCTGTTTAAATGACGCTTTCCTCTTCAGGCAGCCAACACGCCCTCCCCCCCCAGGGAGCCAAAGCATAAACAAAGAAACAGACGCTCAACTTATGGCAGAGAGAAAAAGAGATTTAAGGTGCTCCAGTTTTGATTTCTTCCATTTCTTTGTTGCAGCTTTTTAATTTCTTTGTAGCCACCTGTGTGTCCAATATGGTGCTCATCCTTCCTAATCGATGGGCCCTTATTGGGTTTCTGCGTTTGGTCAAATATCTCATCGCTTTGTGGCCCCTCAGGCAACAGGATCCAAACTAATAAGAAATCTCCTCAGTCTCTCGGGTTGAGTGTACAGATGAAAAAAATGATTAGTGCTGAGATAGTATGTATCTGTGACCGAAACCAGATTTTCAACAAGTTCACCAAGTTAAAACTAAAGCCTCAAACACAGAAGTTGACATACTTACTGATCTTGAAGAGGATGTCAGCCCGTGTCCACATTAAGCTGCTTTGATTTGAAAGAGTGTCTTTTTGTCCAAACTAAAGGGTTCTCCCACAACCAAAAATTGACTCCATTAAAAATGTTCTTAACAGTGCAACAATCTCAAAGCACTGTCAATATAGTGATTGAACAATACAGGTGTTGCATTAGGAGTTGTCACAGCTTTGCATTCAGTGGTTCTGTATACAATTTTGCATGTGTAAAATAATTATTTTAATCATAGTATAAGCACAGGAGTGCAGGAATTGCCATCCACCTTGGTTAACAGGTGCCATTTGCAAGACACAATCAAATTAATATTTTATTTTTTTTCATTTGTCTGACATCAATTACGATAAAATATATAAATGAGAAGTTGTGTAACAAATGGAAAAAGGGATTCCAGCCTTTTTCCTTTTATTGTTGTGCTTCAATGTAGACACTGAACCTTCTGAAAAAGTCCTGAAAATGCAAGTTGTCTTCACATGTAAATGCTGTTTTCTGATTTATTGTGGACATAGTCTTAGGCAGCTGTGTTTGCTTATCATGGTCATGTCTAAGATTGGTTGCAGCTATTGTTGCACAGGTGGTGTCCGTGAATGTAACCTACTGTACCTGAAGAATTTGTTCATGCTCAAGCTCTTATGACAAAAACTAAAATGTCCTTGATCCTCCATTTTTTTCTCACCAAGATAGACATACAGTACAGTAGCACACAGAGATATTACACACACAAACGGGCTCTCAAACACACAGAAAGAAATAAAAGGTCTCTTTGAAAGTGTCTCAACATGCAAGGAGGGTCAGAGTAAGAGAGGGAGAGAGAAATGCATTAATGTTCAACGACAAGATAACATTTACAGTATTTGAATCTATCTATATCTCCACA
Organism: Seriola dumerili; assembly: GCF_002260705.1. Lineage (NCBI taxonomy): Eukaryota > Metazoa > Chordata > Actinopteri > Carangiformes > Carangidae > Seriola > Seriola dumerili. Next base: position 560,292 of record NW_019186497.1, read on the forward strand.
GTTTACATCTCTACTGTATGTATACAGATAAACAGAGTGTGTGTAAGAGTGAAAGAGAGGGAGGGAAGAGCAGCGAGAGAGAGAGAGAGAGAGAGAGAGAGAGAGAGTGCCACTTTGGAGTAAAGCTGTCATTACTCCGGCTGGCGCACTCCCTCATAAATACTGATAATGAGATGCTTTCAGCAGCGTAATCATTTGCCAATGTAGCAGTAGGTAATGTGAGAGGAACACTCTCCTTCCTCTGCTTCTGTCTGGAGATGACACAACAGATTCTATTTAGTCATTACCACAGCTCGTCTTATTGAGTGGAACAATAGAACAGAACAGATTTTTTTTTTGTGCAGTTCTGTGGTTGAGAAGAGAAAAGAAGTTATGCAGATTCTTAGTCTGCATCTACTTTACCTCACAAACAAACAGCCTGAAGCGAAGCTAAAGAAGAGGTTAATATGCAGGTTTTGCTTACTATCGCTCTTTTTGCATTTTTTTTTTCTTTTGCTCGCCTAAAAAATGGCAGCATTGGTCATTTGATCATGGGAAATTTTACTAAGAAACCGCGTAACACCAGTACAACAACGATCTGGGGACTGTTTCATTAAATGCGCAACTTTCAAGCTGCTATTTGCAAAATATTCTCTTGTGTTAATTTGGCTGTGTTTCAGTAATTGAAATAGCACTGTCGGATTTGCAGATTTATTATGATTAGTAACAATCATATATGAAACGGGACGCTGCCACCTGCAGTCTGCCTACAAGCAGGGCTTGAAAAAAGGGCCCCTGATCAGATGGCGATGCCACAGCTGGAGAAGCTTTTGGATAACCAAAACTACAGTTCACATCTTTTCCAGGCAATATGGTTTCTTTTAACTTTGATAACCCAACATACAAAACATTAACAATAGAGGTGGCTGATCAAACAGTGTTTTGAAAGGCAGTGATGAGCCATGTTGTAATCTGACCTGAGAATAGGATAAAAAAAAAAAAAAATGCTTAGACGTGTTGCAACATAGTTAATGTCACATGAGGATCGGTAGAGTCACGTGGGTTTCTTTGAAAGGCAACGACAAACAACCTGTTTTGTCATTTAGGTTGTAGGATTTGTGTTCACCTTAGAGGCACCTTGACCTCTGTGTACTTAAGTCAAAGAGGCCAGCGGGGATGTCAGACATGGTTTTGGGACACACCTTGAACATCCATGTCAAAACATCGTCTCTATAAAGCACGGGCAATGTTGCACAGGTTGTTTGTGTGTCTTTATATGAGGGTCTGTCTATTTCTCTCCCATCACTTACACCAACAGATTCACTGTGTGATGTCCTAAAAGAGTTTGGGAGTTTCCCACTAAAGGACGGCCACATTAAGGGCTGCTCTTACCCCTGGCTCAGAATGAACTCACATCTTTGGAGGCATTCCCAGGATAAAATAAACAAGAAAATGTCTTTGAAAAGCAGCCATTGACACTCCACTATATATATCTTTCCTATGGGCCATCACTCTAATGGGTATTCCCTGAGAAGCTCTATGAAAGCACTGTACAGCATGTTATCTTCTGCTGCCTATCTTCCACTGGCCATTATTCAGCATCCTTGATCATTTTAATAGTCCCTCTATACTGAATCTCCCCGACTACGCAGTGATTGGACAAACACTGGTGTCCCTAGCGATACCAGGCGAATACATTGAGGAGCTATTGTGGTTTTCCAGGGCATCGCTGTGTATTGTTTACTGGGTCTGCTTGATTGCCCTCTGTCCAAATCAGAGGGTACAGGCAGGCAGGGCAGGGGTCTACAGGGACGCACTGTGTTGTGGACTGTCCCAACGTGCTAAGAATATTCACTCAACCCATGGCTCTGAGAGGGAACCCATCCATAGCTCAGTAAACACACACAAACACACACATAGTGGGAGTCATACATTTGTGCACCAGGGACCATATGGCCGTGCATAAATGTTGGGGTGTGTATTTGAGAGTGCGTGTGTGGTAGGAAGCCATGTCTGTCTCCACGTCACAGATAATTACCCCCTGTGTGACTTTGCTTTTCACAGTGGGAAAACACATCAGGCCCTCCTCATTGACAGTGGCACATACTGAACAGCTCCAAGATAATACCAACCATATGCTGGCAACCAGCTAGTCGTGGGCTTAGTTTGAATAAATATATACATACTTCTTTTCTTCTGGCCTTGCCTTTTCTTTGCTTTATTATTTAATGGCTCTTGCTCATCATCTCTGACCATAGAGTCACATGGCTCATTGCTAGTGGCAACCAATTCAGTAAAAGGTGAGAGAAGAGCTGCTTTTCTCTGTTGTAATCTTCACCCACCTCTGATTTTTATCTGTTAATCCTTTGCTTAAAACTCATAATTAAGCTAATTAGACACTCTATCTTAGTACAATTGCACCTCATTGGCCAGATAGTGGGACTATTCAAAGAGCAAGGTTACATCTCTGAGTCAGAATTTGATAAATGCTAAAGGCCAATGCAGTCATTCAAGCTTTAAATAGTTTTAGTAGATGGAATTTTTTTCTTCCCTAATCTTCTGAGCAGTTATTTTCAGAGGCGTATGAGTTTTTTGAAGCTTCGTGGAATTCATGTTTCACGGTCGTGGTTTCAGAGCAGGTCTGGTCTTCAAGGCTGCCTTGACTGAGCTTGCTAACCAGGAAGGTAACATTAGCATGTCTTATCAGACCAAAGCACACTGAGGAAAATGTCTTTTTTTCATTTTACAAAATGAAAAAAAAAAGACAGAGGATTAAAGTAAGCCAAAACATTTTTTGTCTTTTACAACATTCTGGTTTAGTTTTATCAGAGAGGTATATTAGTTAGTTTTTGTGACCAAAGAAAGATCAGATTGCTGTTGTCTGTCGCACTCTGGGGAAGGCAATATATGATACCATTTTGTTTTATTCAGTGTTTGCTTGTATTTGAAGAGGGTGTATTTGTATTTCAGGTCAAAATAAATTTAAATGTAGATTTTAGCAAAACAATTTTTTTTTTTTTCTGCTGAAAGTGATATCTTTATTCTCAAAGGAATGGGACTTTTTGGTTCTGACTGACAGTGTTGATGCTGTAATATAGTGCAATATCTGTATGTGCAGACACATATGCAGTTAACCAAGTGGGGACCGATGTCGTTGCCCACTCTCATCTGCGATCTGAGCACTAACATTACTTTGTGAGTCTGCACATTAGTTGCTCTGCCTTCATGTTGTGATGGGTACAGGAATAAGTGTCACTGTGAGCTTTGACAGTCTAGTCATTTGCTGTCAACACAACTGGACCCGTAAAAGAGACAACTAACGCGAGGCCCCCCTCCCTCCCCTCTCCTGCAGTGCTGCTGAGTGAGCTCAGGAGCTGCTAATGACCCAGCAGGTGTTGAAATAACATGAACATAAAGTAACGTCTAGTGGGAATCGGATAATAATGTTAAAAAGCTAAGCTAAGTTAGTCTAGTCATCTAGTTAGTCTAGCTTGCTATCATCCACTTATTGAGCTGAATACAAACGTAGCAGCGCAATGTGTCCTCCCAAATGTTCAATGTTGTAAATTAATAGACCTTTAAATTTAAACAGTCCATAACCAACACTGTATAAGATTGATGAAAAGGTGAAAGAAATGTCTAGAGTCGACGTGTGTAGGCTCCACAGGGCAATGTCATGCTTCACTTTGAAGCTTATGAGTTAAGACCAACGCTCTATATCAGTTAACTGCCATGGCAAATGCCCATTCAGAGGCCTGACGGTTAAACAGCCATTCCACAAATATGTCCAATAATGGTTTCATCCTCTTTTGGAACAAAACGAAACGAAACGAAACGAAATGAAACGAAACAAAACAAAACAAAACAAAACAAAACAAAACAAACCAAAACAAAACAAAACAAAACAAAACAAAACAAATTGAGTTTGATGTTATAGGTAAGCACAGAAAATACAAGCAAAATACAGCAGCAACAACAGTAACAAACAAACAACATACAAAACAAAACAAACAGGGGAGTGACACTTTTCTGTTCTGATTTTTACTAAAAGGGCAGTTTTCCATGACGCTGCCATCTGGTCCTGAATTTGCAGAAGGTGAGTGAAATAAAATTTGATTATCACAGAAAGATGTTTGGAGAATTCAACCTGTATGTTTGTTTGTGCGTGTAAAAGTTTTGACCCTGTCTCTGAGGGTTGCGGTGACTTGATGTTGTTTAGACTCATCTCCCTGCCTTTTCCCCCCCGGAGACCTGTCTTTGTAGCAATCCCAGCATCCTGCTCACTGCTCCACTGCATCCATATCGCGCTAATGATCATGGGAGTGGACAGCTGCTTAATGCAGTAGTGTCATCAGTGCTGCTTTCTGATAACAGCTCCACTGCACTTGACGGGACTCAAGTGTATCTGCTCCACTCGAGCCCCCCACATTTAGCGGATCGACTAATGTGGTTTTGGAACACCTCGGTAAAGGTGTATTAGATGTGTGCCATATCACATTTCCAGTGTATGATTACAAGACATAACACATTTGGAGTGTATGATTACAGACACGGTTCTTATCATTTTTCATTGGTCGTGACGCTGTCAAATTTCAAAGTACAGCTCTCAGTGACATTATGAATATGTCATAAATGATTCTCAGAAGCATTTAGACGTATAGCGTAGGTAGCAGCATAGCATACGCATAGGTAGCAACACCACAGTGTAAAAATACTCCATGACAAGTTAAAGTCCTACATTTTAAATCTTACTTACATAAAGGAAAAGTATAAAAAGTAAAAGTACAGTAAAAGCAGAAGGGCTCCTATCACTGTTTTATCATTAATCTGCAAGTAGCATTTTAAGGTGGTAACTGGTCAAGGTGGAAATAATTTTAATTTCTGTATATACTGTTAGGAAGCTCAAGCTTAACAAGTCATCATATTCTATTAGCTAATCATATGTTTTTGAGGGTAAAATCTCAGTTTTGTGATAATAAAGAGATTAGAAGTAGAGGCATTCAAAAATTGAAATCTTGAAGTAAAGTATTGATTTAATAACTGTACTTACAGGAACTGCAGTACTTGAGTAAATGTACTCTGTTGTCCTCAGATCATGAGACTAAGAAGGATCTTTCTGTTTAATTTTCCATAACCACAAATAGAAATTCCTGACGTAAACCTGTGCTGGTTTTATTCTCCTTTTCTCCCCCCATTTTTTTTTTTGCCATACTCACGGTTTGGTGACTACCTGGCGACCCATCGTGCACTGGGGGCTGCCCTCTTGCCCGGTGATGGTCACCTGACCGCAGTATATGCAGCCATCCAATCATGCGCTCTCTCTCACACTCCGCTGGAGCGCTCCCGTCCGGTGCAGCTAAAATAACAGCAGAGCAGTTGGAATAATACCACACAGTACAAGTTTCATAAGAGTGTGAAAGGTATACCCGTTCAAGGTGAACATGGGGAATCTTCTGGCTGTTTGCGCCTCTCGCATGTGTGTGTGTGTGTGTGTTTGTGTGTGCGTGTGTGTGTGTGCGTGTGTGTCTCTTTCTGCCAAGTGTTACGCTTACCTTAAAAGGCCACTTCACTCAAATCACAT